>NW_015160506.1:5566-7411 GCF_001447785.1 Gekko japonicus
TTAAAAAGATATCATTATTCTGTCACCCTAAATGTGTAGAAAGAACAATGTATGGTAATGTACAATAAACAGCGCTCAGTTCTGGATCTTGCTTCCAGGTCTTGCTGTACAAAAAGAATTAGTGAAATAAATTGGCTATTGTGCTCACCAGAATATATAATAATAGTAATTAAATTGGGCATTCTAGAAATTATTATCCTGGATTTACATGAGTGTGACTGAAAACAGAGTTTGGCCACATGTTAGGAAGGAACATCATATAAATTTCATTCCATTGCTAAGGCATTTAATTTTGCAATAAAATACTTGGCTATAATGTTTTTGCTTATCTGCCATCAATTTGAAACAGCTTGAAATTATTTTCCTGGAATAAACCACACACAGAGAGAAATCGGTAAGGCTTTAAAAGTACACTGCCCAATGTTTGATACATCTTTCTTAAGTTTATTTAATATACACAGTCCCAAGAACACTGTCCTGGGAGTAAGCCCCACTGAGTAGACCTGATCGGGATTTTGAGTAGACCTGATCAGGATTGCTCTGCTGGTTACATATTGTTACATTTTTTGTAGAGAAGAATTCAGTGGCTGATTTAGGTCTGCTCTTTTTGATTTTATGAAGCATTTCTACCCCGTATTAACATTTCTACTTTTATTTGTACTCCTTAGGTTAGCAATAAGGGGAGATGCCATGGCTCAGTTGTAGAACATTTGCTTTGTGTGAAGAAGTTCTCAGGTTTGGTTCCTGGCATCTCCAGTTTAAATAATCTCAGGCAGTGGATGCTGGGAAAGACCCTTTCATTCCCAAGCCTCTTAAAAGTGAAATGCACCAAACAATGGTTTGACTCAGTCGAAGACAAATTTATACATTGTCTTCATTCTAAATGTGTAGGTACTTTATGATGGGTAGAAAAGGCAAAATTGGGTGTGCTTGTTGTTGGGCATACAGGTAGTATTTCTAATTTCCTCAAGAAGACCTAAGATGTTTTGGTGGTTGAGACAGAAAATCCAAACAGCACTACCTAATTATAAACTATATATTTTACAGTCATATAATTATAAGCAAAAATTAAATAACTGATCATGTTCGTCCCTTTATTGGCCACCAAATTCAGCTACTAGCCATGTGGGATGGGTGTTGTAGTGACAAAGAGACGTGGGTGAGAATGAAGGGGGGAACTGGGTGGATCCATCCACTTTCATGAGTAACACTGTAAGATTTGTTATAAGGGAGCTTCACAAACACAGATTTTATTCATTCATAGTTATCAGTTTGTAGAATTGTTGTAGATTGTTGTTTCTATTCTGATCCTGCTGGTACCCTGGACTAACAGGAATCAGCATTAGGCAATCCTCATCTGGCTTCTAGATGTCTAGCCTTCAGAATCAGCATGCATCCATCTAATATAGCATCATAAGCCAACATATGGAAGCCTGATCACGAAAAGTGATGGATCCTTGTTAACTATGCAGGGATTTGTCAGAGGTATTATACATTTGATGATATGAACATTATTTACAAACTCAATAACAGTAATTGCGGTTGAATGTTGGAAACTTCAGTAAAAAACCTGCTCTTACAAACTCATTAATAAGGTCTAGTTCAAAGATGAAATGTAGACGTTAGTGCAGCTATAGAAATGGACATCCTGTAGGGTTGTCAAATTATTTTTACCTGGCGGCGGGGAGCTCCCAGCTGGGAATCCCGAGCACGCGTGCCGCATGAATGTCACCCGGATGTGACGTCATATGACGTCGCACGCTGGGGGTTGGGCCACAGCCATTTGAGGGGAAAACAGCGTGCGACATCACATCCAGGTGACGTAGCTATGGCGCGCGTGCACCA
>NW_015160507.1:0-4059 GCF_001447785.1 Gekko japonicus
AATGGGTTGAAATTAAATCAAATGAGTTTCCCCCCTAAACATCAGGCCTAAACATCAAAACTTCCTGACAAAGTGGTTTCTCAGTAGAACAGGTTTCCTCAGGAGGTGGTGGGCTCTCCATCTTTGGAGGTTTTCAAACAGAGGCTAGGTGGCCCTCTGACAGCAATGCTGATTCTGTGACCTTAGGCAGATCATGAGAGGGAGGGCAGGAAGGGTTACATGTATGTCTCAAAGGAGTGTTGTGCGGAAATGGAGAAGGGGAGAGCAATGTTCTAAGAGCCACTTTGAGTCACAACTGGGGAGAAAAGTGATTATGACTCAGTGGCTTTGTGTCTATGTGCATGTGTGCACTTTCAATCATATATTGATGTGGAAAACATACTCATTTTAAATAATCTTCCTCCTTTAAAAAAAACCCTTCTGCCCTTGATCCACCTATGTTCCTGATCTACCTGTCTTGGCTACTAAGCAAAAATACCCACTTGTAGAAACTTCTTTCTTGCACGTTCTCTACTCCAAAATCCTACCAGCCCACTCAAGCATCAAGCATCCAGCTGGTCTCCAAAACCTTCTGCTCTGCTTTCTCGCCCCTTCTTTCACTTTTTCACTTCCCGCCTTTTCACTTTTCTGCCTTTGCAAATAATCTGATATCTTGATCTGTCAACAGACAATGTTGTCAGTGGTTACAGAATCACAGGAGGGATTATGTTGCATGAAGATAGTTTCAGATGGGATGCAAATCCACGTTGGTTTGCAGAGCCAGATTCAAGTCCAATAGAATCTTAAAGACCAACGAAAGTATTTCCAGGGTATAAGCTTCTGAGAGTCAAAGTTCCCTTGGTATCTGACAAAAGGAGCTTTCAACTATCAAAAGTTCACACCCTGCAAAAAAAACAAAACTGTTGGTCTTTACGGTGGTATAGAACTTGAATGTATTCATGAAGAAGAACTTGAGTCTTATATGCTGGATGAGATGCAAATTGAGGTGACGTTTGGCTCTATAAATCTGTGTTGTTCTTTCCTGACTTCATTTAGCAGATTAGGCTTCAAGTTCCTGGGCTCAAGAGACAACATCAAATCCATCAGTTTACAAGTTCTCTTAAACACCACACATAATGGCATATTGGCTCCTCTGCATTGTGGTTTTAGCAGTTTGGGAAGGTATGGTACTCTGTTTAATACAAAGACAGAAATATTATCCTTGTGTGTAACATCCTTTTAATGAGATGTGGACCATCTTTATCACTGTGGTATGTTATGGAAGTAAGGCTGAGTTAACATGGTTTCTGAATTTTCGACTTTGTTTCCCAGGGGTCCATTTGGAAGTTGTGCTGACCCAAAGGGGTTCAGAACTGAAGAGGCCTGGAGAGTCCATTCAGCTGACTTGTTCCACAAGTGGGTTTGTTGTGACTAGCTATTGGATGAACTGGGTCAGACAAAAGCCAGGGAAGGGTCTGGAATGGCTGGTAATGTACTGGAAATCTTCTAAAACCAACTACTATTCCTCCACCATCCAAGGACGATTCACAGCCTCCAAGGATAGCTCCAATTTTTATTTGCAAATGAACAGCCTGAAAGTGGAGGACACAGCTGTGTATTACTGTGCAAGAGACACAGTGAGAGAAAAACAATCAACAGTCATACAAAAACCCTTCTGGGGAGCTGATTCCGGAAAGGCATTTCCTGATGGTGGAGCCAAACACCACACTAAAGTCAGAACTCACAGGAAGAAATTTCTGTTGGGACTGATCTGCAAGACAAAATGTAATTATTTTCTTCCATATTGCTGAACACCAGAAATGGGTGGCCAGTCCATAGCACCAGGGCACAGAAGTATGGACAGGTGGGTCCCCATCCCACAATATAACCAGGCTTTAAGTATTAGAAGATTAGCCTATTATTGTCCTCATAGTTTCCTGTAAGAAGAGCTCTGTAAGCTCTTGGAGGATTGGCTACAGTAGGGGTGTGTCGCCTAGTATGCAAAGGAGTTCCTGCTACAAAAAGAGCCATATATATAGAAGAAGAAGAAGAAGAAGAAGAAGAAGAGGAGGAGGAGGAGGAGGAGGAGATTGGATTTATACCCCACCCTTCACTTGGAGTCTCAGAGCGGCTTACAAACTCCTCTCCCTTCACCTCCCCACAACAGACACCCTGTGAGGTGGGTGGGGCTGAGAGAACTCTGACACAAACTGCTCTTTTTTAAGGACAGTTGTGGCAGAGCTTGTGACTGACCCAAGGTCACATCAGCAGGTGCAAGTGGAGGAGTGGGGAATCAAACCCGGTTCTCCCAGATTAGAGTCCGCGCACTTAACCACTACACCAAACTGACTTCTGACTTACCCAAGGTCATGCCAGTAGCTGCATGTGATGGAGTGCGGAATCAAACCTGGTTATCCCAGATTAGAGTCTGCACTCCTAACCATTACACCAAACAGGAGGTAGTAGAGCACATATTTTGCCAGTTAAAAGACCTGGGTTCTAGCATTTCCATGTGAGAAGAGAGTTCAGGTGGGTGGAGCTCAGAGAGACCTCTAGAATGCCTGTGGTCCCAGAGAGCTGCTGCCTAAACATGAAGTTAGGTGGACAAGTGGTCTTACACAGCACACAGTCCTTTGAGACATACATTTGTACATTTCATATCTATCTTTTTATGGCAGCAAACAATGCCTTTAGTTTACCCAATTAACACACATGCAAAAAAAACCCTTCAATCCTGACTTGCTTTAGTCATAATAATTGAATGAAGTCACCACATGATCATTTTTTCCAGACTGGAGAAGAAGAGAAGAAGCTTGGAGCACAATCTGATTATGGATGGCATTGAATGAAGAAATCCATTAAAGGACTTCCAGCAAGAGACAATTTGGGGGTGCATCCTGGATAGGGTGGTGTTTGAGAATGGGAGGGACCTCTGTGGGAGATAATGCCATACAGTCCACCCCTCCAAAGCATCCATTTTCTGTAGGACTGATTTGTAATTCTGGGAGACCTTCAGCCAACACCTGGAGGTTTGCAACGCAGATCAGAACTTTCACCCATCTATTTGGGCTATCCTTCAGAAACTTGGATACAGAGAATGTAGGCATTTTGGCAGAGGGAGGTTTGCAATGGAAGAACCACCAAATCATGTTGTGCTACTGATATGTTGTACTACAGACTTAGTACACAGAACACAGACATTCACCTATGACTACAGATTGTTTCAGGTCTCTCTCTAGACATAGATAGGATCCATACAGTGCTGAATGTTTTGCTACTGTAATCATTCATCTGTATGACTTTGTGTCTGGATGTCAGCAAACTGCCATAAGATGGTGTATTCATTTCTCTGTATTGCATTGTACCCTGCCCATCCCCCTCATGTATTTTCCTGTGTAGGTGTTTACTGTCTTTTGCTTGCTACACTGCGGAACATATGACTACAGATTGTTTCAGGTCTCTCTCTAGACATAGATAGGATCCATACAGTGCTGAATGTTTTGCTACTGTAATCATTCATCAGTATGACTTTGTGTCTGGACTAGGAACAAAATAACCACAATACTTCTGTGTCCAGTGATGTGCAGATACAGTTATCTCTCCATTCACATCTGACCATCTATTTCTTTCTGTCATCTTATTTAGTCCATCATCCCACCAGCCCACCCATTCATTGCAGATAAGCTGATAGCTTGCTCTGTCAAAGGGCAACAGCTTCAGTTGTTTAAAAAGTACAGAAGAGTGTGTGTGTTTTAGTAAGAAGACCTTGTGTCTTATATGAGATGAGATGTCAATTTCCTTGACTCAGGAGGAAACATCAAATCCATCACTTTAAGGTTTCTCCCTAACACCACAGAAGATGGCCTACTGGCTCCTCTGGATTGTCATGTTAGCAGTTTGGGAAGGTATTCTTCTTGCCTGTGACATGATTGTCATGAGATGTGACCCATCTTTACAATTTGTGCATGGTACAAAAGCAAGGCTGTATTAATATAGTTGCTAAATGTTCCTTTTTGTTGTCCAGGAGTCCATTCAGAAGTTGTTCTGACCCAAGGGGGTTCAGAGATGAAGAGGCCCAGT
>NW_015160507.1:6645-7320 GCF_001447785.1 Gekko japonicus
CACATCACCTGCTATAGGGATTATGCCCTAAGAGAATGGAGGATACATGATTTTGACGGTGGCCAGACACTAAAACAATACACGGCTTGTTTCTGTTTTAGCCTCTGCAATAGTAGCACTTTTGCAGAGCAGAGATGTGGGATTGCTGAACTCTGCAGCAGCCATACGTTCCTAATACTACCATATTATCTGCCACCATGTTATCTTCTGAAGTTGTTAGCAATTATACTTGATTTGTCCTTCCCCCCCCCCCCCTTTAAGGAAACCTATTCCTCTTGAAAGCTTGGAGGTTGCTGCAAAACCCAAAGAGAAAGGATGGAGATGCAAGATAATCCCCCCCATATCTTCCTTCAAAGCTCAAAGCCTCCCATCACATAGACACTACTGTGGATTCTGTGGTATCATTGTAATACAGTCTGCAGTGGTTTGTATATCCTTTCCTTCCATGCTGGTTTTTCTACTCAGAATCTTGATGAGATCAGTAGTGGGCAGAAAAAACCCTGAAGACAAAATGCATTTCCATCGGCTAAACTCTTCCCTTATACCAGCCACATCTTTGCATCATGCAAATAGCCTTTGAGGTCTCCTTCTTTGACAGGATATTATAGGCAAAGGATACACAATTCAGAATCATTGCTCGGCAACTGTTGCCAGTGAAGTTCTTGGACATGTCTC
>NW_015160508.1:0-7395 GCF_001447785.1 Gekko japonicus
GCAGGTTCTTATATGGCTGTATAATGTTGATTAAATATCAAGAGTAGGGCTGACAGCGCCAGGTTGGAAAATATATATAAAAAATAGATTTCTGGGAGTGGAGTCTGAAGAAGGTGGGGTTTAAGGTGGGGAGGGGGCTTCAGTGGAGTTGTGAGCCCCTTGTTGCGCAGGGGGGGGGCCACCGCCGGTCGCCATTATACCTCCCCGGGTGAGGTGGGCCAAGAGAGTGCGGCCGGGACGTCAGTAGGCACCGGGGCAGGAAGGGAATGCGGGATGTCCACGAGGAGGGTCCCCCTCAGACGCGGGACCTTCAGGGGTTAAGCCACCTCCTTCGCCCGCCTGGGTTCTGGCTTCGTTGTGGGTTGCCTTCTCTCTGGCTTTTAGCAACCCGTCCACTCGGATAGCCAGCCCAGCCAGTCCTCCTCGGCTCCCCTCTCGCTCCTTTTTATTCCCTCTCTGCCGCCAGGCCCTCCCTTCGTCCTGGCCCCACCCCCATTCAAAGGAGCCAACGCCGAGGCGTGCAGCTCCACCCCTTCCGTCCCCACCTCCCCCACTGTGCGGCCGTGCTCGGCGGCCGCGTCCGGATCCTGCCGTGGCGTGCGGGGGTTGCTGCGGGCCCGACCGGCTGGTCCGCCGTGGGTCTGCGCTTCCGGTGCCTTCCTCGTCGGTGTCCCGACGTCCCCAGTTTGCCGGGGGCCCGGGGCGGCGGGGCCGCGACAGGCGGCGGGGCGGGGGATGAGCCGCGTCTCTTCTCCCGGGGGTTCCGGAAGCCCCCGGGGTAGGCCCGGCGGTTGCCGGGACACCCCCCCCTTGCGTCCGGTGCTGGGGGTTCTTCGTGCACCCGCGAGAGGTAGTCTGCCACCCGATGGTCGCGTCCCGCCCGGTGCTGGATGACGAACTGAAAGGGAAGGAGAGAGAGATACCATCGGAGAATGCGGGGATTATGGTCCTTCATACGTTCCAACCTGACTAGGGGTGCGTGGTCTACCACCAGGCGAAACGGGTTGTTGGTTAAGTAGTATTGGAGGGCCCCTACGGCCCACTTGACCGCAAGGGCTTCCTTCTCCACCGTGGAGTAGTTCACTTCTGCTGGCTGTAATTTCCGACTCAGGAAGAGCACCGGTTTCTCGACCCCGTCTTGCTCCTGCGTGAGGGCGGCTCCCAACCCTGTGTTGGAGGCGTCCGTATGCAGGGAGAACAGGAGAGAGAAATCGGGATTCTGTAGGACGGGTTCCCCTGAGAGGCTGGTTTTCAGGTAGTCGAAGGCCTGTATCACGGTTGGCGTCCATCGTATCGTGTTGGGCTGGGTTTTCTTCAGGCAATCCGTCAGTGGTCCCGCCCTGGTGGCGAAATGCGGGATAAACTTGCTGTAATACCCCACCATCCCAAGGAACCGGCGGAGCTGTCGTTTCGTCCCAGGCCGTGGGTGTGTCTCGACCGAGGTCACCTTCTCGGGGAGAGGGCGAAGCTGTCCTTTGCCGACCAGGAAGCCTAGATATCGGATCTCTTGGAAGCCCAGGCGGCTTTTCCGTGGGTTGGCATGGAGCCCTGCGTCTCGTAGCGCCCTTAGGACGGACCGGACGTGTTCCAGGTGGGTCGGCCAGTCAGGACTACAAATAACAATATTGTCAATATAGGCTCTTGCGTACTCGGCGCATTGCGAAAGCGCCCTGTCTACTAATCGCTGGAATGTGGCCGATGCCCCTTGGAGACCAAAGGGCATCCGTCGAAACTGAAATAGGCCTTGGGGGGCGGCAAAGGCCGTTTTTTCCCGATCTTCTGGCCTAACCGGCACCTGCCAGTAACCTTTCGTTAAATCTAGGGCCGTAAGATATCGGGCCTGCCCTAGCTGGTCTATCAGAATGTCGGCGCGTGGCATCGGATAAGCGTCAAATGTGGACAGCTTATTGACCTCGCGATAATCCACACAGAACTGGACTGTCCCGTCCGGCTTGGGCACCAGGACGATGGGACTACGCCACGCGCTCCGCGAGGGCTCGATAACCCCCATGTGCAGCATATCCTGCACCTCTCGTCCAATGAGGTCCCATTGCTTCCGGGGTACAGGGCGCCATCGTGCCCTCGCCACTTTTCCGGGCGGAGTGACGATGCGGTGTGTAGCCAGCGTGGTGTAGCCCGGGGTATTGGCGAAAACCCCGGGAACCTGGGCGATCACCTGGCGCATCTGAGCCTGCTGCTCAGGATTGAGGTCCGCATCGAGGACCGGCGGGTCGGCCGGGACTTCTGATAGGACCCACGGCACCGCTCCTTCCCGGAGCGTTGTGGGATCGTCTTCGAGGCAGACATGGTCTGCCGGCGGACGGGGGTTCCACTCCTTCAAGTGGTTGACATGCAGCCTCTTCCTGTGCCTCCAATGCGGCCCGCACTGGACCTCATAGGAGAGAGGGCCCAATACCCGGGTGATGGGATAAGGCCCTTGCCAAGGGTCTCCTTGCGTTCGTGCCAGGACTTGGCGGGATACCAGGACCCGGGTTCCTTCGGTGAACGCCCTGGCTTGCGTGTGCCGGCCGTACTGCCGCTTCTGGGCCTGCTGGGCCAGCTGCAGGTTAATCCGGGCTTGCGCCTGTACCCACTGTAGACGGTCCTGTAGCCGTGCGACATACTCTGCCACCTCTTCTTCATTTCCCGCCCTGGCCGGCCGTGCCCACTGCTCCTCCACTAACCCCAGGATCCCCCTTGGGTTACGACCGTAGAGAAGCTCGAAGGGACTGAACCCCGTAGAGGCCTGCGGGGACTCACGGATCGCGAACACTAAGGGGTCTAACAAAAGGTCCCATGCCGTGGGGCGTTCCCGTGACATTTTCCGCAGCATGGTCTTTAGGGTTTGATTCATTCGTTCCACCAGCCCATCGGTTTGTGGGTGGTGGATCGTGGTAAATAACTGACGGATATGCAAGGTGTCACAGACCTGGCGCATCAACCGGGCCGTAAAGGGGGAACCGCGGTCTGTCAAGATCTCTCTAGGGAGGCCGACGTGTGCAAACAGGTGCATAAGGGCCCTGGCCACCCCCGCGCTCTTTAGGCTGGGGAGGGGGATCGCCTCCGGATATCGTGTGGCATAATCCATGATTACTAGGATGTAGCGGGCTCCTCTAGGCGTTCGCGGTAGCGGCCTCACGAAGTCCATAGCGATTTTATCAAATGGTTCTCCCGTCACCTTGATGGGTGATAGGGGAGCCTTTGGGGCGGCCCGGGAAGTCATCCGTTGGCAGATGGCACAGGAACGGCAGAACGCACGCACATCCTTGGCCACAGTGGGCCAAAAGAAGTGAGCTAAGATCCGGGACATGGTGTTCGGGAATCCTTGGTGCCCCGCCCACTGATGGTCGTGAGCCCACCCCATGGCCTCCATCTGGTAGCCGGCAGGGATCAGTAGCTGCTCTATGGGTCCTAGCCGTCCCTTGGCCTTCCGGAACCACACGCCCCCACGCTGTTCGATGTGCGGCAGCCTGCTCCCCCGGCGGGGGTCCACCATGACCCCATCCCTTACCGCCACCTGATCCCGCAGCTTAGCCAGCTCCACTGCCTGCGCCTGAGCAGCGATGAACGCGGGATCTCCGCTCCAGCTCCCATGCCAGGCATCCGAGGGTTGCTCGACCGCCGAAGTGCCTTCTCCGGAGTTGTCGTTGAGGGAGTGACCGTCCTTTGTGCGGACCGCCTCCCCGAGGTCGTCACGGTTGGTCCCGGCGGTCTGGGTTTCGCTGACTGTTCCTTCTGCGGCCGCCACATCGTGCTGTCCTGACGGCCCGGCTATCGCTGGCTCCTTTTCATGATACCGGCGAATGGCTGTCAACAGGCCCGGAGCATCGCGCCCCAACAACACCTGGCATGGCAGCTGCGCCATCCGGGCCATGGGTACTTCAAAGATCTGCCCTAAATACTGAACGGCCACCATAACGACCGGGCATTGCTCAGAGTGGCCGTGGAAGCAGACAATGGTAGCCCAGCGGACGACGGGCAACCAGTCTGGTAACAGGCTTGACAAGATCATGGATATGGAGCTGCCGCTATCCAGCAAGGCATCCCACCGGCGTCCTCCAATCCTGACTTCAATGGTCCATGCCGGCGGCCGGGCTCCGACCGCGGCTTCCTGCAAAGCGTAGTCTTCTCCCAGGTCGCACTCCATCATGAGGCAGTCGCGTTTCAGATGCCCCCATTGCCCGCAGGTGTAGCATGGACCGATCTCCATGGGACCTCTGCCCCCTGGGGGGGTAGGTTCAGTGGCGGTAGCCGAGGCCCCTGCACGTCCCCTTGCGGTACTGGCCGGGCTGCCTGGGAGCCCCCAGGGAACGAACGGAGCTACCAGCGGTCGTAGGCCGCCCCTCCGGGCCGGAGTGACTGGTGGGCCTACCCCGGGGTTTCTCTTGTCCCCTGGAGCCGATAAGCCCCGGCCTCCGGTACCCGGACCGCGACCCGGTCTGGTTCCCTCCGGCTTGCTTAGCGGTTCGCGCCCCTCCGCGGCTTGGTAGTTCTCCCACAGCTCTTGCACCTCCATTAGGCGGGTGGGATGCCAACAAGCCACCCAATGACGGGCGCGGGGTGGCATCACCTGTAGGAGCTGCTCTATCACCACCAATTCCACGATTCTTTTCCCGTCATCGGTCGTGGGGCCCAACCATCTCGTAGCGGATTCTTTGAGGGCGGCTATCGTGGCGCGAGGGCGACCCCCGGTGACGTATGTCAGGGAGCGAAACCTCTGTCGGTGGGTATCAGCCGTGATCTCGTACCTATCCAGGATGGCAGCTTTCAGTTTCTCGTACGTTGTGACATCCGCCCTCTCTAAGGCTTTCATAGCGGCCTGTGCCTCGCCGGTCAAATAGGGACCCAAAATGGACGCCCACTGGTCTGCTGGCCAACGGGCAGCCGTGGCAGCTCGTTCAAATGCCTCTAGGTAGGCTTCTGTGTCATCCTCGGGTCCCAATCGTGTCAAAGCCGGCCACGGGGTCTTTGGCATGGCTGAGGCGGCTGCCCCGGTGGCAGAGACTTGGCCAACGGCTTGTACCACCTGCTGCAGGTCACGCATCATGTGTGCCTGTGCTTGCTGCTGCTGCTGTGTAATATTACGGAGGAGTTGCGCCTGATGTTCGGCCATCCACTGGCCCAACTGTGCCAAATCCATGACGGCTCCTGTAGCAGGGGTTGGGCGCGGGCGCGCCTTGATGGATTCTTGACTGTCTGCAGAATCTCCGGATCCGTCTGAGGACCCGTCGTCGTCCACGGTGGCAAGGGCAGGCCAACCCCGCCGGACTGTGGGCGGTTGCCACCCAAGCGGGGGCGGCAAGCGCGGTAGGGGGCGTTGTAGCGGGCCTAGCATGCCCGCATTCTCCACCACGTTGTGAGCCCCTTATTGCGCAGGGGGGGGCCACCGCCGGTCGCCGTTATACCTCCCCGGGTGAGGTGGGCCAAGAGAGTGCGGCCGGGACGTCAGTAGGCACCGGGGCAGGAAGGGAATGCGGGATGTCCACGAGGAGGGTACACCTCAGACGCGGGACCTTCAGGGGTTAAGCCACCTCCTTCGCCCGCCTGGGTTCTGGCTTCGTTGTGGGTTGCCTTCTCTCTGGCTTTTAGCAACCCGTCCACTCGGATAGCCAGCCCAGCCAGTCCTCCTCGGCTCCCCTCTCGCTCCTTTTTATTCCCTCTCTGCCGCCAGGCCCTCCCTTCGTCCTGGCCCCACCCCCATTCAAAGGAGCCAACGCCGAGGCGTGCAGCTCCACCCCTTCCGTCCCCACCTCCCCCACTGTGCGGCCGTGCTCGGCGGCCGCGTCCGGATCCTGCCGTGGCGTGCGGGGGTTGCTGCGGGCCCGACCGGCTGGTCCGCCGTGGGTCTGCGCTTCCGGTGCCTTCCTCGTCGGTGTCCCGACGTCCCCAACCTCTGACAAGGGAAAACAACAGAGTAAGGAGCGAGAATCTCTAAAGGCAACTGGGATTCATCCGATTGCAAACTCAAAACTCTGTTTAAGACTTCGGCAATTCTTCAGTACCGGCTTCCACTTCTTAACACCTTTCAATAAAAAAAAAGTTAAGGCATCCTTCTAGCGGGTGGATTTAAGTACCTCTCTGGAGAAGAGGAAACTGCATTGGAAATCAGTGGGTTAAAAAAAAGATGTTTCACAAACAGTCCGGCACTGTCTGAAGCTCCTACACCAGTTCTCAATCCCAAATAACCTCCTTCCTAATTAGAAAGCAACTTGACCTGGAGTTTGGTCTTCTCTTCGCTTTAGAATTTTAAATTTAAAGCAAGTACTTTACAGAAACACCAAGAAAACTGGGGTGGGGTGGGTGGGAAATCGGGTTTACAGATATAGTCCCGAACTGCAAAACTGCAGCATTAATTAGGACCAAAAGTCCTAGCCTGAAGGAATTTATATTTGTTCAACTTTATATCCCGCTCGAATCCCTGTCTAGGGGTCTCTGAGCGGCTTACAGATTGGTGCTAGTCACCATTTTTGTTGTCCTCTAACTAGGGCCACATATATATTATGGGGTGGGGGCAACCTACCGGCACCCCTATGGTGGTGGCTGGTGTTGTTCCTTTTTGTTGCTCTGCTCCGGCGAGTTGCTCTTTCTGGTGCTCGGGTTGCTCTTTCTGGCAGGTTACTTCCTGGTGGATTGCTCTTCCCGGCGCTCAGTGGAACTCTCTTGAGGCACGCGACTCCGCCTTCTTCCGGCCTCAGCTATGTCCTTTTTCCGGCTCCGCTGGGCTAGCGTCTGACGTCATCGCGTGCCCTTTCTTGGCGGCGGCCACTTGATGTTCCCTTTCTCGTTCACCAGGGATCGCTCCTCCTGGTTGCGCCCGCACACCACCGCCGCCGCATCGCCATGCTACGCCATCCACACAGGAACCGTCACCTCGCCGTCGCTGCTGCCGCCACCATCTTCAGCCGTCTTCAGCCATCTTCAGCCACCATGCCACCACGCCAGGCAGGGGTGCCCCCCACCCTACTAAGGGTGGGTACCCCTTTATCTACCTGCAATTAAGTTGCTTTTGAATCGCTGGGTAGGTGAGAGCTGGGGCTCGGGTCGAGAGCTCACCTCGACCGCGGTGGTACTCGAACAGCCATAGTGGCTGCTCGGATGTTGTTACCGTTACTACTGCCTGCGCCACTGCTCCCAATTTTTGTAGTTTGTAGTCTTATAAAAAATAATAAAAACATCCCTCTGGGGATTTTAAAAAAAACACAACAAATAGGGGGAGGCAAAAATGAAGGCCCGTCTTCTATCTATCCATAGTTGTATGCTAAAAAATTCATTATTAACATTTCTGTTTTTAAGCTTGATGGAAACAGCTCCTCCTTATACTTCAAATTCCCACTTGGGGAAAAAAAATGGGATTATCGTTATCTGTATTTGAAAAGTCTAAAGGAGCAAGTCTAA
>NW_015160509.1:0-1933 GCF_001447785.1 Gekko japonicus
ACACCCAGATGTCTAGGGAGCTCCCTGGCCTTTTGTTACCAAGTATTAATGGCCCTCTCTGCTCAAAGGTGCCAGATGGCAATCTCTTTCCTTCAAGCAGTCTGGCAGCTTACTCTGTATGGATATTGCCATAAAAGAAGAGGAAGAGATTGGATTTATACCCCACCCTTCACTACCCGAAGGAGTCTTAAAGCGACTTACAATCTCCTTTCCCTTCCCCTCCCCACAACAGACACCCTGTGAGGTAGGTGGGGCTGAGAGAGCTCTGACAGAAACTGCTCATGAGAGAATAGCTCTGGGAGAAATTGTGACTGACCCAAAACTGCATAAAGACAGAAGATGACAACCAAAAATATTCTTGATGTTCTCCTGCCTTCAGGAGTGAGATAGGTGATGGCTAGAGACACAACCACCATGGTAGTGGCATCAAAAATTTGGAACAGCCTTCCCAGAGGTGTTTGCCTGGTGCTTATGTTTAGGTGTTGGACACAGGATGGGTGTGGTCACACACGTGAGATAAAGTGGGGGGGGGAGCGAGGCTGTTTCCCTGGAGAGATTTGACCCGCAGCTGCACGATCACACAGTCCTTGGAAGCTGCGGGGGCAGCCTACCACTGTGTGATCAGACGCAACCGTGGGTCAGTCATGGGATTTTTTTTTGCTGTTTGTTTCTGATGCACTTACACGAGGAATCGATGAATCACATCTCCACACTGAGGTCTCCCTATGGAGTCTGCGATGATGCGCATACTGAGAAGCGGGGAAAACAATGGCACAGAGTCGGGATGGCCTGATCAGATCATCCCGACACCATGAGAGCGCACTGGAGCGATCAGACACGGGAAACTCCGTCCATGGCCCGTCGCAACCCATTTACTATCAGATTTTCCCCAGTGCCTCTTTACTCTGCTTCTGCCAATGGGTGCGGGGCGCTTCCCAGACATTTGTGTCTGATCCCACCCTTTAAATCCACCCAGCATTCGCACCTATGGCGGGGCTAATTGTGCATGTGATCACGCCCATGGATATGATTTGCGACTATCCAGTACAACAGCTGCTTGCTGAGCAGGGGAGTGGCACAACAAAAAGGGGAGAAGGGTGCTGCATGAGAATGTCCATGCCTGAAACCCAGCTGGTTCTACACTGTACTGTTAGGAAGGAATAGCTGAATTGACCTGGCAGACAGGTACAAACAGGCCAATGAACAGGTAAACAGTCAAAAAAATCAGCTCCCTGTTCATGACTGGTGAACAAGAGATGAGTCGAGCCAGGACCTATCTGAGCATCCTTACTGCTGAACTATGGTGGGGGTGGAAAGTGCCATCAAGTCACCACCGCCTTACGGGAACCCGGTACGGTTTTCAAGGCAAGAGGTATTCAGAGGTTGTTTGCCATTGCCTGGCTCTGCATAGAGACCCTGGACTTCCTTGGTGGTCTCCCATCCAAGTACTAACCAAGGGGGTGAACCTACTTAGCTTCTGAGATCCAATGAGACTGGGCCATCCTGGTCAAGGGCAATGAACTATGGGCCCTCCCTAGATCTTATGATTATCATGAATATGTACATATTAATTTCCTCGGTGCATAAAAACAAATATGTTATTCTGAGGTGAACACTGATATTGGTTATTTAGACAACTGGCGCTGCGGTCACACGGAACATTAGCCACGCTAGAGAGACGGAAGATAGGCGGAGTTTCCGGGCGTGATCTCACCGGCACATCTGGGAAGCGTAGCGCTCCCGTGGCTCAACTGAGGCTTCCCGCCAAAGACGCGTGGCAAAAAACTAGTACCTCGGAGGTACTAGTTTCCGAAAACTGCGGGGCAAGGGCGTGCGCGTGATCGCATTTTCGGTGGAATCACGTGGCATCCGGCACCCGCCCATGTCCCCTCAAGCACCCAACGGAGCATGCGCATACTCAGTGTACGGGGGG
>NW_015160509.1:2168-4235 GCF_001447785.1 Gekko japonicus
GAGGCAAGATGGTTGGCAGAGCTTCCCCCCCCGCCCCTCTCTCTGTGCCTGTCAAGCCCTTCCACAGACAAACTTCCACAGACAAAGCTGTCAGCCTGTGTTCATTTTAATTCCATCTTTCTGCCTCGTTCTCTCTCTCTCTCGAAGCACACCACGGCAGCAGATAAGAAGGTTGTGTCGGTATCCGGTCGCGTACACGTCCCAGGCTCCTGCCCTCAGCAACCGGCGGCAGTGTCTCCTGCCATCCCCAGGCGGCGGCAACGGGAAGCTCTGCTGCTTCCCTTCCTTTCAGCCAGCAGTCTCGGGTCGCAGAAAGCGAGATGCGCCCCCGCCCTACCACCAATGTTAGTTTCCCTCACACTGAGGACTCAAGCTCCCTCTTCCCCACCCCTTGGCCACGTCCGTTTCTCCCTTCTCCTACCACCGAGTGACCTTCTGGGACATGTAGTCCATTTCAGCCGCTTCTTTGCCGCGCTGCAGGATGGTCGTGTGATCGGCACCTCCCCCCTATACATGGGACCTCTACGGGACCTCCAGGGGACGTCTGATCGCGCAACCGCGCGTTATTTTGCCCCGGGGCTAACAGCCACACTTCCCCCACACATTTTCCTGCCCGTGTGACCGGAGCCTGGCTTTAGTTTTAATGGATAGGTTCTTCTTTTCCAAATCATGCTACATTAAGTACACCACAAAGCACTGATTTAATATAAATGTACCTTGGGGCTAAAATGAACTCCAGCTTTGAGACAGTACTAATGAATCACTGCATAATGAAACCTTTGCCAACAATTAAGGGGAAAGAAAAAGAAATATACTTATAAATCTTCTGTATTTTTACACCAGTTCTGGGGAAATGTTCCTGTAGCTGCCAGTAACCTTTTACTGTGCTGCACCAGACCATCATAATTGGAATGGTAAGGATATTCATGAATACCACTACAGGAAAGAAAGACACGGTGGTGAAACTGTCCTATAATAATCTGTTCATTTAGGACATTATGAATTCCAAGTTTCCGAAAACAGCAGTTAAGAACATAAGAAGAGCCCTGCTGGATCAGACCAGTAGTCCATCTAGTCCAGTATCCTGTCTCACACAGTAGCCAACCAGTTCCTCTGGAGGGCTGATAACAGGGCATAGGGGCTGAGGCCTTCCCTTGACGTTGCTTCCTGGCTTTGGGATTCTGAATGTGGAGGTTCCCTTCAGCCACCATTGATAGAATTATTGTCCATGAATCTCTAAACCTCTTTTAAAGCTGTTTATTTCTGTGGCCATCACTACATCCTCTGGCAGTGAATTCCACATTTGAATCACTCTCTGTGCAAAGTAATAGTCCCTTTTGTCCATCCTGAACCTACTGCCCATCCGTTTCATTGGATGCCCTTGAGTTCTAGTATTTTGGGAGAGGGGGGGAAAGTTCTTTTTGTCAGCTCTCTCCGCCCCAGGCATAATTCTATAAAATTCTATCATGTCCCCACTTAATTGTCTCTTTTCTAAACGGAAAAGTCCCAGACTCTTCAGTCTTTCCTTGTACGGAAGGTGCTCCAACCTCCTAATCATCTTGGGTGCTCTCTTCTGTACTTTTCCCAGCTCTGCAATGTCCTATTTGAGATACGGTGACCAGAACCAGGGCTATTTTGGGGCAGGAACGCACAGGAACGGAGTTCCAGCTAGCTCCTGAGTTGGCCACACCCAGCAGGAACTCATTAGCATAATAGGCCACACCCAACAGCAGAAACTCATTAGAATTGGCTACATTAGGGGTGTGTGGCCTAACATGCAAAGGAGTTCCTGCTACAAAAAAAACCTCTGGGTTTTGACAACAAGGTAAACAGAATAAGAAGCAAAAGGTGGGTGTGGCTGGATGACCACACCTCTGGTAACATGGGGTGTGGCCTAATATGCTAATGAATGTCTGCTGTTGGGTGTGGCCTATTATGCTAATGAGTTCCTGCTGGGCTTTTTCTACCAAAAAAGCCCTGACCAGAACCATACATATTATTCCAAATGAGGCCACACCATACATCTATACAGAGACATTACAATATCGGCCGTTTAATGTTCAGTCC
>NW_015160509.1:4460-5964 GCF_001447785.1 Gekko japonicus
TGACATTTGACTGTCAGATGCCCGTTTCATCTCTAAGAGTGATACTAAGGCAGACTTCAGTGACCACAGACAGCCTCAAAGGGCTCATGAATATAGTTATTGTAGGCACTAGCTCTTTCCAGTGCAGAAAAAAGTCCACCTAGGAAGCAAGAATCAGCATGTGGCTGGTATGACAGTTACATAAGCAGCCATCTAATCAGCCTTGTTCTGTAAAGTTCCCAGTAATACCTCTCTGTATTTGTTGATCACAGCACATAACAATCACGTAAGCAGGTTCATCAAGGAATGCACGCTGCTGGCCAGTTGCGCCATCCCAGTGGGTACCTGAAACAAGTTAGGACCGTCACACATCCAAATCTTCCAAACAGAAATCTGATAATGTGTGACACAGTCTTACATATTGCACACAGATCGGGCCACAATTGAAGCTACTTTTTGGCGATACATCCAGCCCTGCTACGTCCTAAGGTGTACAGCTAGGCACCCCAATCTAGAAATCCACACTGTACACAGAAGGTGGTTACTGCTTTTAGAAGGAAATGCAGTGCTTGTGAAACGCTGCAAGTCTGTAACTCCACGTGGTAAAGCAATTTGTAAATCCGGTTTGCCCCTCTTTCAAGACTGTCATGTCCAGGCCCGTAGGCAGGATTTTTTAAGTCAGGGAGCATTTAAATTCCTTAGGGGTCCTGGCTAATCGAATTAAAAGTAGTTTAATTCAGTTTTGGGGGGAAATAGAGAGATGCTGTCTGGCTCCACACGGCCACCGTAGCTAGTCCTTCATGCCAGACAGCTGTGCAGGAATACTCAGCTCCTTCCCCACACCTGCTACTCCTCGTGGGGCTGGATGGGAAGTCAGGGGGCCTTGCCAGTAAGTCAGGGGGGCCTAGCCCTGAGATGCCCCACCGTAGCTACCCGCCTGGTCCTCTCACTCCCACAAGTGACTTAGTGGAAGATGGATGTGTGTCCTCTGGGAGGTCCTCTTCATGAAGGCAAGCTAGATCAATCTCTATTAGGAAAATGATTTGCAAATTAAACGGCAGACTTCCTAACACACTGATGTCAATCAATGGCATGGCCACAGGTGGAATGCCGTGCATGGTCCTGGACACATGCTCTCCAAAAAAATATGCACTAGATAGGGTTGCCAACCTCCAGGTGGCACTTGAAGATCTCCTGCTATTATATTTAATCTCCAGATGACCGAGATCAGTTCCCCTGGAGAAAGTGGCTGCTTTCGAGGGTGGACTGTATGGCATTATACCTTGCTGAGGTTTCTCCCCTCCCCTCCCCCAAGCCCCACCCTCCCCAGATTCCACCCCTAAAGGTATTTCCCAACCCAGAGCTGGCAACCCTAGCACTAGAGCTTGAAAAGGTGAAGGAAAGGGAAACTAAGACCCCGGTCACACGGAGCATTAGCCACGCTAGAGAGACGGAAGATAGGCGGATTTTCCGGGCGCGATCTCACCACCACATCTGGGAAGCGTAGAGCTCCCGTGGCTCAACC
>NW_015160509.1:5983-7367 GCF_001447785.1 Gekko japonicus
CCTGCTGAAGATGTGTGGCAAAAAACTAGTACCTCGGAGGTACTAGTTTCTGGAAACCGTGGGGCAAGGGCAGGCGTCTGATCGCGTTTCCAGTGGCATCCGGCACCCGCCCGTGCCCCATTGCGAAAAGGTGGGTTTTTTCCCGAAGTCTCCAGGGATGCGCACAAGCACCCAACGGGGCATGCGCACACTTCAGGTTAAAAAAAAACCAACCCCATTTGCCGTGCTGCGCTGCTTCTTTGGCACGTCGTGTGATCGGCACCTCCCCCCTAACCACGGGACCTCGCCGGGATAGCGAGGGGGCGCCTGATCGTGCAGTCACACGTTATTTCACTGCGGGGCAAACAGCCATGCCTCCCCCCCACGATATCCGGCCCATGTGAGCAGGGCCAAAAATGACCAAAAGACTGGAGCCTGTTCCCTGGGAGGAGCAGCAATGACACTGTTCAAGCAGTCCTAACCAGAGTTGATCCTTCGAAGCTCATCGACGTCAGCGCAGTTTATGATTGCACAAGCTTCCTGCTTTTATTTGAATATCCTAATTTTAATTTCATTTCTTCCCTCAGTCTTTATGTTGGCATTGTTTTCTGTTTCCTTGCAGCAAAATTTCCCTGTTAAAAATGTACACCTGTTCAGTCTTTGTGTACAAATGATGCAGAGAGAGAAAGACAAAAAAAATTGTCCGGCAGTGCGAGAATTGTATCAAGGCTTTTGCTTGGCAGGCAAGTGACACCTCCCGTAACAGCTCGACAGATAAGCCAGGTTTTCAGTCAAGAGGGGAAAAGAGTTGTAAGCCATCTGCAAAGTGATTGGTTTGATGTGCCATTTTTACACAGGGCTATTTCACACCTGGCAGCGAAGCACACTCAGAAACGTGGCATGTTCAGTATGTCTACAGGTATTCGTCTGATGAAAGGCATGCCTGCTGCTATGTAATGGAAATTAAAATGGTGTAAGATATATCCACACCTGACTTCGCTGAATGAGAAAATGTGGGCAAGAAAATGTGGGCAATCAGCCCTGAACTGACAAGGCAGTTTTGAGCAAGCTACCATCGTTCATCCTCGGCACCACCATTTGCAATATCAGGATAATATCACTTGCTTAACTTGTGCCACTCTTTGGATTTCTTATTATAATGAACATTTTTTTGTTTGGGAAATACTGAATTAAGCCATAGAAGAGCGCACTGTTATGTACAGTTACAACTAGGGTTGCTAAGCAACCCGTGGGAGATGGGGGGAAGTGGGTATTTACTGGTGGGGGGCAGGGA
Source organism: Gekko japonicus (assembly GCF_001447785.1). Classification (NCBI taxonomy): domain Eukaryota; kingdom Metazoa; phylum Chordata; class Lepidosauria; order Squamata; family Gekkonidae; genus Gekko; species Gekko japonicus. Next base: position 7,257 of record NW_015160509.1, read on the forward strand.
CCTTTGTCACCACACTATGATGCCACTACTGGAGTGACCTGGAAGCACAGCATTGCAGCAGGGTGACAGACTAGCACTTGCCCCCTGTATAGATTCTGCCCCCCCAGGCCA
>NW_015160510.1:0-874 GCF_001447785.1 Gekko japonicus
CAGGTTTAGAGAAGAAGAAATGGACGAGAGATGGGAATAGCCTCCGCCCCCCGCCCCCCCCGGTTGTCTCTGGGTGCCTGTATGGGGGGAGGGGGGAGATAAAACTGCTTCGTGGGATATAAACAGTGAGGCAGTTCTGCTGTCCTGCATTGACTTCAAGCAAACCAAGGTTCCCACAAGTTCAGATCAGGGCACCTGAGAAGCCGGCGTTTCCTGCGGATCCAGAGGTACCTTGGAGATTCACAGGGAAAGAGCTGGGCTGTGGGGGAAAGAGAGAGGGGGACTGGAGGAAGTCTTTCCTTTCACACACAAAGTATTTCCACCAATTGTCCCAGTGAAGGAGTCCATGACATTTTTCCCGGCACAGGGTCCTCTTTCTTTGACTGAGAGTCAAGAGTATTTCAAGTGAATAAAATTATATTTTTAAAAGCACACGATTCATTGATGATGGCCTTTGGCAACTTGCCTGGCTAATGAGGGAATGTGCTAAGAAGTTCCGTGCTGCGCTCCTTATCTATTATTGTCTAATACATTACAGTGGGGCCACCGCTGATCCTGCCACCACCCATCACGCGGCCCCAGAGGAAGGGAGAGCTCAGGGGCTTGGTTCTGGTGGCTCCCAAGGCCGTCCCGCCCTGTCGGCCGTGGGTGGGGGTAGAAAGGGGGGGCGGGATAGGTGCTTCATAGAACTGCCACGTTGGCTGCTTGGCAGAGAAGGCGGCTACTGTGTCCACGGAGAGTGAAAAGTACTGAGAAACGTTGAGTGATTTCAGCAAGTACTTTTATTAGTGAAGAACAAGACAAAGTTAGCCGGCTCGCAGGCCAGTATATATGCACAGAAAACCCACCACCAAAACACGCCCCAATTCACCCT
>NW_015160510.1:2805-6994 GCF_001447785.1 Gekko japonicus
GGTTCTCCCAGATTAGAGTCCATGCACTTTACCACTATACTACACCATCCAAATTGTCAACTGCCTTGGCAATATATTATGAGCAAGATACAGGACACCCCACTTGACCCAACCCACAGCTATTGGGAACTTGTAACTCCTTGCAATAAGAAGGGCCTCTGTAGTAGGAGAGCAAGTACATATGAACCCACCAACTACCTAGAGGAAAGAGCTGCTAATGGTTTGTGTTTTCTTGTCATAAGAACATAAGAGACGCCAATGTTGGATCAGGCCAAAGGCCCATCCAGTCCAACACTCTGTGTCACACAGTGGCCAGAAATACCAGTGCCATCAGGAGGTCCAGCAGTGGGGCCAGGACATTAGAAGCCCTCCCACTGTTGACCCCCCCCCCAAGCACCAAGAAGACAGAGCATCACTTGCCCCAGAGCCCCTAGCTATACCTTGTGGCTAATAGCCACTGATGGACCTCTGCTCCATATGCTTATCTAATTCCCTTTTGAAGCCGTCCATGCTTGTAGCACCCACCACTTCCTGTGGCAGTGAATTCCATGTGTTAATCACTCTTTGGGTGAAGAAGTACTTCCTTTTATCCGTTCTAACCCGACCGCTCAGCAATTTCATGGAGTGCCCACGGGTTCTTGTATTGTGAGAAAGGGAGAAAAGTACCTCTTTCTCTACCTGCTCTTTCCCATGCATAATCTTATAAACCTCGATCATGTCACCCCTCAGTCGTCTTTTCTCCAAGCTAAAGAGCCCTAAGCGCTTTAACCTTTCCTCATAGGGAAAGTGTTCCAACCCTTTTATCATTCGAGTTGCCCTTTTCTGCACTTTTTCCAAAGCTATAATATCCTTTTTAAGGTGTGGTGCCCAGAACTGCACACAGTATTCCAAATGAGGTCTCACCATTGATTTATATAGGGGCATTATTATATTGGCTGATCTGTTTTCAATACCCTTCCTAATAATCCCCAGCATAGCATTGGCCTTCTTTATTGCAGTCACACACTGTCTCGACATTTTCAGTGAGTTATCCACTACAACTCCAAGATCTCTCTCTTGCTCAGTCTCTGCCAGTTCAGACCCCATCAATGTGTATTTATATTTAGGATTTTTGGCTCCAATGTGCATCACCTTGCACTTGGCCACATTGAACCCCATTTGCCATGTTGACGCCCACTTGCCCATCTTTGACAGATCCCTTTGGAGTGCCTCACAATCCTCACTGGTTTTCACCACCCTGAACAACTTTGTATCATCCGCAAATTTAGCCACTTCACTGCTTACTCCCAACTCCAAATCATTAATGAACAAGTTAAAAAGCAGTGGACCAAGTACTGATCCCTGTGGTACCCCACTGCTTACCCCCCTCCACTGGGAGAACTGCCCATTTATACTCACTCTCTGTTTTCTATGAATTAGCCAGTTTTTGATCCATAAAAGGACTTGTCCTTTTATCCCATGATTTTTGAGCTTACTTATGAGCCTTTGATGAGGAACTTTATCAAAAGCTTTCTGGAAGTCAAGGTAAATAATATCTATTGGATCCCCCTTGTCCACATGTTTGTTCACCCCCTCAAAGAACACTAATAGGTTAGTGAGACAAGATCTTCCCTTACAGAACCCATGTTGAGTCTGCCTCAATAGGTTTTGTTCATCTATGTGCCTACTAATTCTTTCCTTAATAATGGTTTCCACCAATTTACCCGGTATCGACGTCAGACTGACTGGCCTGTAATTTCCCGGATCTCCTCTGGAACCCTTTTTAAAGATGGGAGTGACATTAGCTACCTTCCAATCCTCAGGAATGGAGGCAGATTTCAAGGAAAGATTACATATTTTTGTCAGGAGATCCACAAGTTCACATTTGAGTTCTTTCAGAACTCTCGCCATCAAAGAATCCTCTGGAAAGAAATTTCGTCTCAGAACCTGACTTGCCAAGGGATTCCTGCCATGAGGTCACTTCCCATGACAAACAAATTCACACAGGAGAGAAACCATTAAACATCTCCCTGGAGTGTGGAAGGTGGGTTTATAATGCCCCATAGATCTAGCCTGCCCCTGTATAAATCTATGGAGCAGCCTCATTTCGAATACTGAGTACCGTTCTGGCCACCGTATCTCAAAAAGGACACGGCAGAGGTAGAGAAAGTGCAAAGGAGGGCGACCAAGATGACTGTGGTGAAGAGAGACCCAGAAGCAGACGGACACCGAGGTGGCAGCGCTGGGCCAAGGAGGGTCAAGAAGAAGGTGGCAAAAACTGGAAGTGCCAGCCAATGTCTGGTATAGAAGTGAGACTGACACGTATTGACACTCATGTGCCCAGACAAGAAAACATGCACTGCCTTAAAGTGGACTTTTTTTTTTGGCACTAGCTTTATTAGTCAGCCTTGGAATTTTTGTTTTCTTGAGTCTTCATCTGATTTACTCACCAAGGCAATCTGGGTGCTCTCTTCCTCAGTGTTTTGTATGGTCTTTTTGTGCTTCTTTCCTGACTTTTAGAGATTTAATCCTTTAGTCATGGTTTGCTAGTGGTTTCAAACCTGTTTTCTCCTCACAAAAGGGAGGCAAGGATTGAGGAAAGTCAATAACCCCTTCCTGTCCCTTGCAGAAGGAATTGCTAAGTCACTGCTGGGTCTGTGTCCGTAGTCCAAGAGATTTCAGAGTCAGGAACACCTCCGTCCTCTTCCCCCAGGGAATGGCTCTTTCTGGCAGAATCCCCAAGGAGCCCCAGTCCATAGTACCGAGCATTCCTTCTTTGACCAATATGTGAATGAGTTCCTTCTTTCACCAATATGTGAATGAGTCATGGGCTCCATCAGCCTTGAAATGGGTCCCTTGGAGGGCAGTGTCTATGAGGTGTCTGGGCGAGAGATCCTCTGAATGCTGTTCCCTTTACCTATCCCAAGCCAGACATCCTGTTCCTTCCCTGTCTTCTCCCTTTCAGTGTGCCGTCTCTGCCTGGCGTGATCTCTGAGGAGGGAATCTGCTTTTCCTTTCAGGGTCCCTTTTCCTTTGAGGAGATGTCCATCGATTTCACCGAGGCAGAGTGGGCCCTGTTGGATCCGGGACAAAGAGCTCTGTACAGGGAAGTCATGCTGGAGACCTACAAGAATGTGGCCTTTGTGGGTAAGGATCTCTCCTTGGTGCCAAAAGTGCAAATTGCAGCCATTCGGATGAGGCATGAATCAAAATATTGAACAGCTATTCACAGTTTTGAGGCCTGTTTCGCTACTGGGGGAGGGGGGCTGTGGCTCCCTGGCAGAGCATCTGCTTGGCTTGCTGAAAGTCTCAAGTTCCATCCTTAGTATATCCAGTAAAAAGGATCAGGTAAGAGGTGATTGAAAGACTTCTGCCTGAGATCCCGGAGAGCCCGTGTTGGACTGAGTAGACAATCCTGACTTCAATGGACCAAGGGTCACATTCAGTATGAGGCAGGTTCATGTGTTCCTGTGTGCATACTTGACCAGGGGGAACAGAGGCCAGTGTTGTGGCCATCACCCAAGCCAGAGAAGGTGTCCTGGCCGGAGGCAAAAGTCGAGATGAGAGGCCCTCAAAAAGACTCTGGAAGGGATCAGATCCTCATTTCTCTGTTTCCAACTGTCACAAGACACCTTTCCCCTTGAATGAGATTACAGACATCCACTCTGCCTGTGATCTGGAAAAAATTCTGTCAAGAACCAATGGCCCATCCAGTCCAACACTCTGTCACACAGTGGCCAAAAATACCAGGTGCCATCAGGAGTTCCTCCCATTGTTCCCTCCCCACACACAAACACACCAAGAATACAGAGCATCCCTTGCCCCAGACTGAGAGTTCCTACCTATACCTTTTCGCTAATAGCCACTGATGGTCCTCTGCTCCATATGCTTATCCAATTCCCTCTTGAAGCCGTCCATGCTTGTAGCCGCCACCCCCTCTGTGGCAGTGAATTCCATGTGTTACGCACTCGTTGGGTGAAGAAATATGTCCATTCTAACCTGAGTGCTGAGCAATTTCATTGAGTGCCCACGAGTTCTTGTATTGTGAGAAAGGGAGAAAAGTACTTCTTTCTCTCTCTCCTCTATCCCATGCATAATCTTGTAAACCTTGGTTATGTCATCCTTTTTGAGGTGTAGTGACCAGAATTGCACACAGTATTCCAAATGAGGATGCGCTATCAATTTATACACGGGCATTATGAGACTGGCT
>NW_015160511.1:0-3366 GCF_001447785.1 Gekko japonicus
GGCCTCAAGTTCTGTGGAAGTGGCATTATTCCTGTGTTTGGATGGGAATTCTTTGTTCTCACTTGATCCCTTGGACTGCAGCCAAGAGGTCCACATGTGTTGGCAGGTTCCAACTTTGTGAATATAGATTGCTATAGTTATTCTAGTCTTATTCCTGTATTCTTCATTGAGAAGGTCAAGCTTCGGATCAGATAAGTATTTGCTACTTCCCTTCCCCATCCTTTAGTATAAGAGCGACCATTTCATACTCCTGTAACCGTGAGGAACTTGTACGATTGTGTGTGTGACTCTGTTTTTGTATGTATGTGAACCAAATATTATTACTCAGTAAAAAGAACAACTTGATTTTAAGATAACAGCCTTGTCTCCATTTATACCACTGGGAAATTCCTCATGGCGGGATTGAACTTCTGTATACACAGGCAAGAGCCCCGGAATAATATAGTTTGGCCTCTGTCGTAAATAAGGCAGTTCGGCTAACAATGGGGTCGCCTAGGTTAGTACTTGGATGGGAGACCACCATGGAAGGCCGAGGTCACTATGCAGAGGAAGCAATGGCAAACCACTTCTGCTTCTTATTTGACCTGAAAACCCTATGAGGACTCATCATAAATTGGCTGTGACTTCTTGATACTTTACACATATAAAATCATATGGTAAAAGTAATCGCTTCTCTGGGTTTCTGACATCAGGACTGGAGCTGTCTTGCCTGTTCAGTCCTCCTGCATCCTCAGGAAACACATGGAATAAGAAATAGGTGTATTATAAAAGAAGCATCATTGGGCAGCATTTTGTGAGGTTTGATGTCCCAAGGGAAATTTTGAAATAGAGTCCTCTGTCATATTCTGCAAGACAAATATAGGGGAAAAACCTCTGGTTTTAGGAAATCCAGAGTAATCTCATTGGTTCAAATTGGGCTAAGAGAAGTATGAGTGGCATGAGACTTTCAGGTTAGGGACCATTCAAATGACCCTTACCTTGAGTATTGACATAATTGTGCAAACTGTAGGGGCAAATGTATTGTTTCAGATCTTGTTCTCTAAATCCATTTCCTAATGCATGTTTGCTCTGCTTACTGGTTAACAATAAATATTGGACATTGGTTACGCCTGTAGATAAGCTCCTACAATCCCGTTGTCCCTTCCCAAAAAATGTCTTCTGCCTTTGAACATGAAAGTTCCATTCAGCCATCATGGCTACTTACCACAGATAGACCACACCTCCATTAATTTGTCACATCCACCAAACTGTAATCTAGAAGTTCTATTAAGATCAAATGTTACTTGGAAACATTCCCTGAAAAAAATATCATTGCCTAATTGTAGAATTTTAAACACATTTCCAACTTTTTATTTCCAGACCCATTTTAATTCAGATTCAGGTCTGGGTTTGGGACAGCAACAGCCTTGGTCACCCTGACCAATGACCTTCACAAGGAGACTGACAAGCAGAGTGCATCTCTGTTCATTCTCCTGGATGTGTTGGTGGCTTTTGGTACCATTGTTCATGGTATCCTTCTGGAGAGGCTGGCTCAGTTGGGAGCGGGGATACCGGGCTTGATGATTCTGCTTCTGATTGGCTGAACAATTCCAGAATGTGGTCAAGAGTCTTCTGTGTGAGCCAAGTAAACGTTTAATGATCTTGGAATGAATTGATTGGTGCACAAGGAGCCATTTCTGCAACAGTTGACTGACGTCCTGTGGTGCTATGAAACAAGAAGGGAGAATTTGCCAAGAATTGAGTGAATTGTCTCCCAAATAAGGAGTTAATAATGGGTTTCAAATCAACATCAGCATAGTTGATAATATAATTAACTTTGTGAACCTGATAAAGAGTGGGGCTGGTGAGCAAAGGTAAAACAATCTATCTGAACATCATGAATTGTTAAATTACTGGGCCATGTTCATGGTTTGGTAGAGCCATCTAGGATATTCTACAATGTATTTAAAGTTCATCCCAATTTTGAGGCATGTCTTAGGTGGTAGGGTGTCAGTATATGCTAAAGATACCCCATGGAAGGGCATAAAATATGAGTCATACTGGAACTGGAGGTTGTATTTTTGTTTGTCAGCTGTGTTGTTCTCCCATGTCATCGCTTTTGAGAGGGTCAAGGATTATTATTGAAAACCTCCCAGCCCCTGTGAACAAACTGCAGAGACTAGCTAAAAATACAATGAATAATGCCTGGTCACTGTCCCTGACACAGAATGAATATTTGCTCAGGTTAATGGTTAACAACAGACACCAGCTATATAAACATGCTAGGTAAGTGGTTAAGGATGGAGTATCATAGAACAGGTGAATGTGATACACTTCTTCAGAAGACTCTGTGAGTATGGTACACATTATTCTCCACTCTGATCAACCTATATTCATGTTATTTCCAAAATATTCCATCATGTCTGTATGCTGGCTTTCATGATTAAAAGACAACTAGGGGGACACAGTATGTAACTGAGAACATAAAGAAGAAATTACGTACTGTGTATGTTCCGTTATCACTCCTGTTTATACAAAGAAAGCAAGTATCAATCATGGAGAACCTTTTGCCAACCGTTTCAAAGGGAAGGACGACCTTCGTTCTTATAAATGTTTTGGGTCGGCTGGCATATTTAAAGAATACACATTGGCTCCATCTTTGGGAAATATTATCCATGATTGATCCTTGCTGCAAGAAAAAACAACTCTGATGAAGATATGCCGCAAACGAGTTTACCTGGGATTTTTGTCAGTTTTGTTCTAAGAGTTTGCTTACAGACAAACAGTTGAGTTCCCTGGCAAGTTGAACTCATCATTATAATTATTGTGGAAGAGGACTTTGGAAATTTTGTAAATGACTTCACACTGTAAATGTGTAAATTTCAGATCCAGTGCCTCTATGTGGACACCTGTAAAGTTATTTCCTTGCTAATTTTCAGGGGTCATTTTGTAGAAAAAGAGGTGCAGGAGCTCATTAGCATAACTCATTAGCATAACGTATTTGCATATGCCACACCCCCTGACATCACCAGAAGTGTGTCAGAAGGCAACACCCACCACTCAGGCTCCACTGGACTGTTTGGGATTGCTAGCTATTGGGGGGGGACGTGCAGATCTGTCCTCACAGAGGAGGGAGAGCTTGTACCTGAAAAACTTGGTCTTAAAGGTGCCACTGGACTGTTTTGGACTGGGGGGCCGGGGGGGGCTCTGCAACTTACCTGGCTGCTTCTTGCTCTGACTGAGGAGCAGGGGGTAGGGCTTGTTGCATTTGCCCACCCCCTGGGCTCTTTACTGCTGGAGCTCCGCTCCTGTGCGCTCCTGCAGGAAATGAGCCCTGCTAATTTTTAATATAATGTAACGACTATTGTTCATACATATTTGGGAATC
>NW_015160511.1:3470-6707 GCF_001447785.1 Gekko japonicus
CAATTAAAAAAAATAAAATCCTAAGAAAAACATTTCAGATATTTTCTAACCTCAAATTTCTTTCCATTAGACAGTTCATTGAAATTTACTCATTGTCAAGCCATTAACAATTCCAATGAAGTTCACCCTCTGCCTCTCCTTACTACTAACTGGTCTTCTTCAAGTCCATTGTCATCACGTCCCAGGACATCATGAGGAGCACAACGGAGATCAAAACCCACCTAAACCTCAGCCACAGCCTCCAGCAGAAGGGCGGGGAACTAAAACAACCGGCTATCAAAAGATAGCCCGGATAAATAGTGACTTTGCATTGAGATTGTACAAACTCATAGCTTCAGATACGGCCTCCCAAAATATTTTCTTCTCCCCTCTGAGTATCTCGACAGCCCTTGCCCTGCTGGCTCTGGGTGCTAAAGCTGAGACCCATCATCAGATTTTCAATGGACTCGGTTTCAACCTCTCAGACACTGAGGAGAATGAGATCCATGGAGCACTTAAGCTAATCGTCCACACGCTTAACCAACCCAATAACAAAACACAGGTGAACATGGGGAATGCTTTGTTCATAGAAGAATCAATGCCATTGCTGCCTACATTTCTAAATGATGTCCAGACCTTGTATGAAGCTGAAGGCGTTCCAACGAACTTCAAGAACTGTGCAGCAGCAGCAGCAGCAGCAGATGAGATCAATGATTACGTAAAGAACAAAACTAATGGGAAAATCACCCAAGCAGTCGAGGGACTAGATAAAGATACTCTAATGGTCCTTGTAAACTATATATTCTTCAAAGGTAAACAATGGTAAAATTACTAATATAAATATTGATGGGGGAAGGAGAGATAAGAACTGTCTGTATGCCAAGTAATAAGGTGGCTGACATTTGTAAGAAAACTATGAATGCGGAGAGGAAAGAGGAGTGGTGGTCTCTGTGCTCACTTTGGAGCCAAATAGGGCAGAATGAAAGTGGGACCTCCTATGGCATCCTGAACCTTCATGTTTTTAACTAGAGCAGATGGTGGGTGGCTGCAGAGTAAAAAGGAGAAATGTGTTGCAAATTTCAGCTGTGTCATTCAGAACAGCAGAGAGTTCTATGGCAAGCCATCTTAGCTTGGATCCTATCCAGGGCTTTTTTTTTCTGGGGGAACGTGCTGGAATGGAGTTACAGAACCTCTTCAACAAAATTATTTTTAAGATGTTTAAAAGTTCATGAGTTTTCAGTATACGGACTGAAAACTTCATTTCCCTCTTGAGAGTTCTGGCACCTCTCTCTTTCTCCCACAAAGCCTTGATCCTATAGCTTCCTTCCTCCAGCCTACTGGAGGATAAGCCATTGACTCAGATGACGGTTCCTTAGGCCATAAGAAGGCTTCAAACATCACTGGGCAGGCTGATAGGATACAAATCTTGTCTTTTGGACTGAAAGTTGAGTTGCTTTATCCACTTGAACTTTCACCATTTCATGTCCTGTCACTCAGCCAACTTACATATACCTTTACTTGGCCACGAGCATTCCTGGGCTCTTGCATTTAGTGTCCTCTTGCAATGAAGCATACAGCTATCTTGCAATAATGTGCATATATGAGGATCAGCATTTACCCTATTCAGTGTACGTATTCTTTTTCTCCTTAGCTTGCTGGGAGAAGCCTTTTGACCATGAATTGACCAAGGAAGCAGATTTCTTTGTAGATGCAAACACAACGGTGAAGGTCAACATGATGTACTGAGAAGGTTATTATAGGTTTCTATATGATGAAGACCTGTCTTGTTGGGTGGTGAGAGTGCCTTATGGAGATTGCTCAGCATTGTTGAGAGGGCCTTACAAGGCAGATTACTCAGCATGGTTTATTCTGCCGGATCAAGGAAAACTGACGGGTGTGGAGGATGCTTTGACAACAGAGATTTTTAAGAAATGGAGATCGTCTTCGGAATATGAGTAAGTTTTCACTTTGTGTTATTTTTATAATGGCTGCTGCATTATTAATACATCAGTACATTTGTTTTAAATCCACAGTAGATCCTTCACTTTTTAAATAAAAGTGAAATAAAAGTGAATAAAAACAGCATTAAACAACCACTGAGCTGCTGAAAAAATCCATAAAACAGTCCTCAGGCTAGAAGCAAGAACTAAAGAAAGCTAAAAAGATAAAAGCTTTTGGTTAAAAGCCGAATTAAAATGAAAGGTTTTGGCCTGCTACCTAAAAGAAAGTTATGTTATATATATATATATTATTGTTATATTATGTTATATAATATGTTATATAAGTTATGTTTTTTATATATATATATCCTACCCATCAAAAATTGTTCCCTGATTTTGTGATACTATTTTTCGAGGAAAGGTCCTGTGAGGGATTTCCAATTCCTGGCAGTGACCAAGTGAGTAGGAGCAACCAATGTAGAGACAAGAAATTTGGTATTTTTATTAAGCAAAAAGTCATCCCAAAAATCCAATAACAAAAATTCTGGAGAATAAGGCAATGAAAGACCCACCATGTTGGATATCTCTTTATGAACCACCTTCCAAAAGTCCTGGACCAGATGGCATTCCCACCATATATGTAAAACAGTACCTTCCTGCTTACAGGATCTCCAACACAGTGGGATCAAAGATTTGTTTATCAGGTTTAATTTGTGTGGTGTTAAATACCAATTAGATTACAACTTGTATAACTGGAGTCAGGGCCAGCACTTCCATAAGGCAAGGTTAGTCAGTTGCCTAGAGCACCACCTTATGGGGGCGCCACCTTGGCCTGACGTCCCGCCCCTCGCCAAAAGCTCTGCTCCACTCTGCTTGCCCTTGGTAGAAGAAGCGGCAATCCTATCCAAGCACTCTGGGAGCACGTGCAGTGCACATTGCCAAATTTGCTCCCTTTCTTTCCCCTCTGCAAGGCTGCAGGAGGGTGGGTGGGAGGACAGGCAGAGGCATGGTGGACGCACCCCCCATCATGGAGTCCAGGCTTGGACCTCGGCTGTTGAGGGAGGGCAGGGCGGGAAAGAGAGGCAGCCAGGAGGAAGGAGTCCTTCTCACCCTGGCCCAGCCAGGGGATACCATGGTGGAAGCAATTCCCTCGGCTCCAATGGGTCTCCCCCAATGGAGCTGAAGAGCCCAGGTCATGGCATCAAGCAGGAGAACAGGGCCAGGGCTTTCTCTGGAAATGTGTCTCTGCATGGTGTAGAGGTGGCTCCTCTTTTGAGCTCTTAAAACACGGAGTTGGAAGATAAGGAATATTCCTTGT
>NW_015160512.1:0-548 GCF_001447785.1 Gekko japonicus
ACCAACACCTACTGGAAGTCCCTGGCCCAGAGAGCATCCGGACGTCCTTGACCAGAGCCAGGGCCTTCTTCGCCCTGGCTCTGGCTTGGTAGAAATCTCTGCCTACCAACTTCAGGGCCCTGCGGGATCTGTTACAATTCCGCAGGGCTTGCAAGGCAGAGATGTTCCGCCAGGCTTTCATTTGGGGAAGGGGTCATTTCGTAGAAAAAGAGGTGCAGGAGCTCATTAGCATCACTCATTCGCATAATTTATTTGCATATGCCACACCCCCTTGACGTCTCCGAGCAGGGCTTGCAAGGCAGAGATGTTCCGCCAGGCTTTCATTTGGGGAAGGGGTCATTTCGTAGAAAAAGAGGTGCAGGAGCTCATTAGCATCACTCATTCGCATAATTTATTTGCATATGCCACACCCCCTTGACGTCACAGGGGGCGGGGCTTTGTTGCATGTGCCCGCCCCCTGGGCTCCTTACTGCCGGAGCTCCGCTCCTGTGCGCTCCCGCAGCAAATGACCCCTGGGTTGAGGACAGCAACGTTTTTAATCAGTTTTT
>NW_015160512.1:4879-5737 GCF_001447785.1 Gekko japonicus
AAAAAAAAAAAAAGCTCTTGGGGAGTTTCGTAATCGGAGCCACAGTTCAAACATTGCGCCCTTTCTGCTCATGTCGTTTCCTCCTATTTAAAATCGCTCTGCCCTCCTGTGCTTTGTCCTGCGTGAGAAAACAGGCGGGTATATATATATATATATGTAACATTCTCGTTTGGCCTAACCAACCTCACAGGGTTGACGTGTAATGGAAGAGCTTACAGAATTGTTGTAGGGTTCCCAAGTCATTTTTTCGCCGTAGCGGGGGAGTCCCGGCTTGTGGCTGGAGTGCGCGCACCGCATCCACGTCACCCGGAAGTGACGCGGGCACGCTGGGCACTCTGGGGGTGGGGCCAGCGTGCCCGGTGTGCCCGCGTCACTTCCAGGTGACGCGCACGTCGCGGTGGAGTTCCCCCAGGGCCCGATCCGCCAGCGGTGGGGAACGGGCCTCTGGAGCGGGGGTTTCCCTGCCCCCGGGGGGAGCCTAGATTGTTGCGAAGATTGAAACCAAGAGCAGAAAGATGTACACGGCCCTGAACTCTTTGGAGGACAGTGGAATTATTTATTTCATTCGATTTATACCCCGCTCTCTCCACTCAGGGAGGTTTACAGATCTAGTTGTATCATATACACAGTAAAACAGTAAAACAAATTAAAAACATAAAAAACAGCCATGCGAGATGTTAAAACACATGTACAAGAGCAGGCAGCTAAGGATGGATTGCAGGGCACAGGTTCCTTGGTCAGTGTTAGACGACTAGATGCAGCACCTCAATCAAACGCTTGGTGGAAGAGCTCCGTCTTACAGGCCCTACAGAAGAAGAGAAGAAGAAGAGAAGAGATTGGATTTATACCCCGCCCTTC
>NW_015160512.1:5799-6709 GCF_001447785.1 Gekko japonicus
TGTCGCCTAATATGCAAAGGAGTTCCTGCTACAAAAACAGCCCTGTGCAGATGTTAAAACACATGTACAAGAGCAGGTAGCTAAGGATGGATTGCAGGTTCCTTGGCCAATGTTAGACTACTAGATGCAGCATCTCAATCAAACGCTTGGTGGAAGAGCTCCGTCTTACAGGCCCTACAGAACTAAATTAAAAAGGTTAACTATAAGATTCTTACACAACATCGATAGCCCTGCACCTTTAACCCAGGCGACAGGAACGACCATCCCTGTTAACGTCATGGCGGAATGCAGATCTGATCCATCTCCCAAACGGAACAGTCTGAGCGGAGGAGCCAAATTAAATATTTCGTTACTTAGCTTCTGAGTCAGCAGCAGCTGAGCATGCCAAACGATTCTGTGCCTGCAAAGTCACTTCAGGCACAGCAGGCTGGTTTTATTATCGCACCCGGTCGGAGGTCAGTAAGCTTCTGCTATGGGAGGCTCAGGTTCACAAAACCTGATTGGAGAGTCCGTGAGCACACGCCCAGTTATCATACCTGGAGCTGCCCGCTCTCACAGGATCATTATCCATGTCTGGACTCCAGAGCTGCCCAAATTCCAGGTAGGCCCCAGAGGTCTCTTGGAAATACAATTGATTTCCAGACTACAGAGACCGCTGCCTCCAGAGAAAACAGCAGCTTTACAGGGCGGACTCTGTTAGGGTTGCCATTCCCCCGCTGGGGTGGGTGGGAGGTTGCCCGCTTTCAGGGCTCCTGATTTGCCGGCCCAGACCCCGCCCTTAAAGTGCCACATTCAGGCCAACGTGCCCAGCGCCATGACCTCAACTGGAGGTTGTTGTTCAGTCGCATGACGTCACCACGGAAATTGAAGGACTAAACCCTCTTCGGCGCGGGAGGCGGATTGGCCTATC
>NW_015160513.1:0-3575 GCF_001447785.1 Gekko japonicus
CTAGAGTCTTCAATGGCAGCACCTTACAAAGCTTTTCTGAGTATTCCCACAATTAGGAATGATTCCTCCCCACTTGTATTCTCTTCTTCGAAACCTCACTATCTACACAAACTGTTAACTCCCCTTCTGCTCTCGTGGTACAGTCCTGATGTGCTTTAGAGCCCTGGGGGGGGTCCATGTCGGATGTTTAATATCCAGCTGTCAGATCATAGTGATCTATGTGTCAGCAGACAAGCTGCTGGAAACTGGTCCTGACCAGTTAAGACCTGATAAGGCATGAGGTCAGTGACAATGAGTCAGCACTTAGCTAATTGGACGCTGTATGTATATAACTGGACAAGTGCAGCCCTGTTCATTCTCTTCTCGTGTAATGGTGATTGGCGGAGCACTTTGTCAGCGGACTGTAAATATTGTAAATAAATTCTGTATATAGTTTACCACAGGACTGTCTTGTGTGGTGCTATACAGAGCTTACTCTGAAATTGAGTGGCTGGTGAGTTGGAGTGGCTGAAATAGTCCTGGTGGCTGACTGCTGCTGGCTAGAAGCAGACACGCTGTGCTACACGCAAAGCGCAACAGTCCAAGTGCCCTTAAAACGCATATTGCACAATTCTGTGATCCTGTAATGGCTTCAAGCATCTCATTATTCCATTTCCCCAACATTATGTCGGCTTTTCTGAGTATTCCTACAATTAGGAATGATTCTATCTACAGAAACTGTTAACTCCCCTTCTGCTCTCGTGGTACAGTCCTGATGTGCTTTAGAGCCCTGGGGGGGGTCCATGTCGGATGTTTAATATCCAGCTGTCAGATCATAGTGATCTATGTGTCAGCAGACAAGCTGCTGGAAACTGGTCCTGACCAGTTAAGACCTGATAAGGCATGAGGTCAGTGACAATGAGTCAGCACTTAGCTAATTGGACGCTGTATGTATATAACTGGACAAGTGCAGCCCTGTTCATTCTCTTCTCGTGTAATGGTGATTGGCGGAGCACTTTGTCAGCGGACTGTAAATATTGTAAATAAATTCTGTATATAGTTTACCACAGGACTGTCTTGTGTGGTGCTATACAGAGCTTACTCTGAAATTGAGTGCTGGTGAGTGGCTGGTGAGCTGGAGTGGCTGAAATAGTCCTGGTGGCTGACTGCTGCTGGCTAGAAGCAGACACGCTGTGCTACACGCAACGCGCAACAGTCCAAGTGCCCTTAAAACGCATATTGCACAATTCTGTGATCCTGTAATGGCTTCAAGCATCTCATTATTCCATTTCCCCAACATTATGTCTTACTAGTTTTTCAAAAGAAGCAACCAGACAATAAATCTACTCCTAGCACAATTGGATTTGTTCTCTAGATAATTAAACAGTGACAACAGTAATACCTCACTATCTACATAGACTGTTAACTCGAACCAGCAACTTTGGACAGAACTGAATGTCACTTCCACGAGCAAAGAGGAATGTAAGTGCACAGTCTCTTCTTCTTCTTGAATAGCTTGGGAAGTGCGTGTCACACCCCGCCTTAGACAGTGTCATATCCTTAAATGTGGCAACATAGGGTTGCCAGCCTCCAGGTGGGGCCTGGGGATCTCCCGCTTTTACCACTGATCCCCAGCCGACAGAGAACAGCACCCCTGGAGAAAATGGCAGCTTTGAAGGGTGGGCTCTATGGCATTGTACCATGCTGAGGCCCCTCCCCTCCCCAAACCCCACCCTCTCCCAGATCCACCCCCAAAGTCTCCAGGTATTTTCCAACCCAGACTTGGCAACCCTATGGCAACAGTTGGTTTTGAGGATCTGTCTGCTGTCTGAGGATTGCTTATGAAAACTGTCTGGTCCCCCCCCGCGATCGCGGGGACGGTGCGGCTGTGTGAACAATTACTCGCGCAAGTAAAGCGGGATGCAGAGGGACCGTCTGAACACCATCAAAGCAACATGGATGTCCCGGATGTAATTACTGCGGGAAAACTCGCGCGGCAAGGGGTCCATGTGACCATAGCCATAGACTGTTAACTCGAACCAGCAACTTTGGACAGAACTGAATGTCACTTCCACGAGCAAAGAGGAATGTAAGTGCACAGTCTCTTCTTCTTCTTGAATAGCTTGGGAAGTGCGTGTCACACCCCGCCTTAGACAGTGTCATATCCTTAAATGTGGCAACATAGGGTTGCCAGCCTCCAGGTGGGGCCTGGGGATCTCCCGCTTTTACCACTGATCCCCAGCCGACAGAGAACAGCACCCCTGGAGAAAATGGCAGCTTTGAAGGGTGGGCTCTATGGCATTGTACCATGCTGAGGCCCCTCCCCTCCCCAAACCCCACCCTCTCCCAGATCCACCCCCAAAGTCTCCAGGTATTTTCCAACCCAGACTTGGCAACCCTATGGCAACAGTTGGTTTTGAGGATCTGTCTGCTGTCTGAGGATTGCTTATGAAAACTGTCTGGTCAGGTGCATCCTCTAACGTCAAACATTTGGTAGAATTGCTTTTGCACATGAAAGGAAAGGCCGAGGTCTATGCGTAAACCTGTCCCTTCCTGCATTTGAAATCAAGGTTGTTTATCAGAAAGGTAGACGCGGGAAGCAGGGGAACCGCAGCCACAGTCAGCTCTGTGTGCACTGAATGATAATGTGTTTATACTGTATGCTGTTATTGACCAACAAATAAGACTGCTGCTAAAAGACTGTTACAAGGTCCCTTGCAATAAGAAGACGAAGGGTGATTCCAGACCATTAAAAAACAATTTTTTAAAAAGATCAATGCTATGTTACATTGTATGTCTCATTATTATGTCTTTGCCAGTCCTTTTTTCCTTTCCAGAGGATGAGTAACACTGCAGGGCTCTTTTTGTAGAAAAAGCCCAGCAGGAACTCATTAGCATAATAGGCCACACCCAACAGCAGAAACACATTAGCATATTAGGCCACACCCCTGGCAGCACAGCTCATTGGCATATTAGGCCGCACCCCATGTTACCAGAAGTGTGGTTATCCAGCCACACCCACCTTTTGCTTCTTATTCTGTGGACCTTGTTTGTTGTCAAAACCCAGGGCTTCTTTTGTAGCAGGAACTCCTTTGCATGTTAGGCCACACACCCCTAATGTAGCCAATCCTAATGAGTTTCTGCTGTTGGGTGTGGCCCATTATGCTAATGAGTTCCTGCTGGGCGTGGCCATCTTGGGAGCCAGCCGGAACTCCGTTCCTGTGCGTTCCTGCCCGGAAATAGCCCTGAGTAACCGTACGGGAGAGGGGAGTCTGAAGTGTGCAGGGCTGTGATTACTCCCCTTTGGCTCTCTGGTGCTACTGCCCTGATGTGCTTCAGAGCCCTGGATTAGTCCAAGTCCCTTAAAATGCGCTCTGAAACTGTGGTCATGGATCACGTCCATTTTAATGTTAGAGGTCAGACATTAAAGTGCTAGATTGACATCTAATGTATCTAACTGGAGAGCCAGTTTGGTGTCGTGGTTAAGTGTGCGGACTCTAATCTGGGAGATCCTATTTTGATTCCCCACTCCTCCGCTTGCACCTGGCTGGGTGACCTTGGGTCAGTCACAAGCTCTGGCACAGCTGTCCTTGAAA
>NW_015160513.1:4987-7284 GCF_001447785.1 Gekko japonicus
CGTTGTCCTCAGCCCGACTGTGTCCTTCCGGCTCCGCGCGCCTCCGGATGACGTCACTGCGCCTCCATCCTCCGTCGACGACAGCTGCCCTGCTCTTCCGCTGCTGGCCACCAGGGATCAGTCCCCTTCTGGCTCTGCTGCCGCCGCTTGCCAATCGTCTGCCGCTGCTGCTCCGCTGTAGCCGCCGCTCTCGCCGTCGCCATCATCGCCGCTGCTTCTCCACACACACCTCCATGGGAGGAGGGGGGTGCTCCCCACCCTACTAAGGGTGGGTACCCATTTATCTACCCGCCGATAGGTAGTTACTTGGCTTTCAAACTGCTGGGTGGGTGGGAGATACTAGGGATTTTATTATGACTATTAGTTCTTGCCACTTAGGAAATATCATGTGCCACTGTCAGAGAAAATGGGACAGCCTGATTAAAGAACTGATACAATAGCTGTGGAGTATTTTGAATCTATGTTTTAACAGTCATGTACGATCGGTCCTTAAATTAAAATCCAAACGGAATATGCCTTGATCCTTAATATCATCCTTATAACTAATCTGAATTGGAAAACTGCCAGCATTTTAAGAAACATTCAGTTCTGTCTGTGCCTGTCGTTCTGGCTTAGATATTGGGATGGTGGGATGGTAAAAGGAAGTGGGTGACACAATGAATATGTTCAGGATGTTTTTCAGTCAGCAAAACTGCACACCATCCATTTTGATTTGTGCCCATTATCTGTTTCCGTGAGTTTCCAAAATGTCTTTCCAAGACATTGCTTACAGAAATTACTGTCTTGAGAGGATAGAGGTTGATTTGGTTCTGTGGTTCTTTTTTGCTTCCTGTTCCCTCTTGACAGGTCTTGTTGGACATGGGTTGGGGGCAAACATTTTGCTTGAGCACACCATATTGCTCACCATTCAGATGTCAGATTTCAAGGAAAGGACATTGTGGCTACTCTCTAGTGCCACACACAGCACTGCACTTGCCTGAGGAGGAGGTGGTCCTAAATGGCACAGAAGAGAAACATAACGTGTAAGAGATAGTAAAACAGGTCTCTTCAAGGTTACCTTATCACCTTAGAGGTATGCAAAGAACTCAAATAAGATGAAATTTGGATTTGGAACACAAGCACCTTAGATGGAGCTTTTTACCTTTTGCTATTGCTGTACTTTTTCTGGGTGACCTTTGGTTTTCATGCAGAACACACTAACTTGGCTGTGCTACAGTGACGTTAGAGTTAGTGGTCTTAATAGCTTGGGGGAGGTGGCATTTCACAAGCAAAGCCGTATTTTGTCTGGTTTTCAGTTGGCTAGCTACCTCTAGCTACCACTAGTAACCATTAGGCAAATATTAGCGGTTTACGGATTTGCTCCTTGTAGGAGAATCTCTTTCCACAGAAAAGTAACAGCACAAGAAACAAGTCACTAGTGGTTATTTTGTCAAAGTAATTCTTGGCTAATAAGGATGTCAGAAGAGCTCTGATAGTTTAGAACCCAGGCCTGGAAAGGCAGGACTGGTCTTTCAGGCCGTGGTCCAGGGTTATGGTGCACTATTGAACAGGAGCCCCTTAAGAACATAAGAGACGCCGATGTTGGATCAGGCCAAAGGCCCATCCAGTCCAACACTCTGTATCACACAGTGGCCAGAAATACCAGGTGCCATCAGGAGGTCCACCAGTGGGGCCAGGACATTAGAAGCCCTCCCACTGTTGACCCCCCCAAGCACCAAGATGACAGAGCATCACTTGCCCCAGAGTCCCTATCTATACCTTGTGGCTAATAGCCTTAGAGTCGTCCACCTCAGCATTCAGACCAGATGACCACATACATGTCTTCAGCATGAACACATACATGTCTTCAGCATGAACAGCAAGATAGCAACTGTAAGAAGCAGGTTAGACCAGGGTCCAGCTATTTCAGCATCTTGTTTCCAAAAGTGACCAATTGGATGCTGCCAAGGAGCTGGCAGTATCAAGGCCATAGTCCATCTTCATTATTGACCCCCCCCATCCTAGTTCAACGAGTAGTCAGAGGTATTCTCTGACTTTGAGCATGGAAATTCCATGTAGCAACAGTAGTCGTTATGTTCATAGGCCTATCCTGTCCTCCACAAATTTGTCTAATCCGTTTCCAAAGCCATCTATACCGAGAGCTACATCTTGTTCCGGCAATTTCCATACTTAGTTCTTGCCACCATGCTGCATAAACTACTTTGTTGGTTTGACCCAACTCTACTGTAGGGCTTTAAAATTACAGCATATTAAAGTACTAGTGTTCAATCCTTGGCATACAGTCAGCTTCTTGATAT
>NW_015160514.1:0-1461 GCF_001447785.1 Gekko japonicus
CTGGCCAGCAGGGGAAGCCCCACACCTGAGAAGCCATCTCCCAGGGCCGCCAGCATCAGCACAATGACATCACCCGGGAGTGGCGTTATCGTGTTTCCAACACTGGGGGCCACAGTCAAGGTTTTGGTCAAAACTCAATGATTTTGAGGCCCAAAAAACCCATAGAGTTTCCCCAAAATCTAGAGCATCATCCCCAACGTCAGGGAGCAGTGGCGCAGGCAGTAAATGAAGCCTGCATTCCATCTGACCAAACAGCTTTGGCTGTTCAAGTCCCACCGTGGCCGGGGTGAGCTCCCGGTCTAAATCCCAGCTCCCGCCCACCCAGCGGTTCGAAAGCCCGTATGGGCAAGTAGATGAATGGGTACCTGCTCTTAGAGCGGGGGGGAGGCACCCTTCCTTCCCTTGTGAGTGGCATGGTGGCGGTTGAGGAACGGAGTGATGGAAGCGGCGAAACATGGCAGTGGCAGCAACGGCAGCGAGGCGAGCGGGGCGAGCAGCTCGAGTGGAGATTGGGCCGGTGAAACGCGGCGGCGGGACAACGTGGCAGGCCGGAGCCAATTGGGATAGAGGCTGGCTGCGGTAGCACACGCTGTCGTGCACAGTGGGTCCATACCCGGAAGGAGTCGCTGCGACCGAAAGGAAGATCTGCGCCAAAAGACGCCGTTGCCCGGATTGAAGAACCTCCGTAAGAAACAACAACAACTAAGACCCTGCCATGGGTGCCTGATAGATAGCCCCTTCCCCTCATTGTGTGTGTGTGGCCCTAGTAAGGTGATGTAATTAATAATTGTACAATGTAAACCTCTCAGAGCCCTTAGGGGGTAAGCGGTCTATAAATTGAAAGTTAAATAAATAAATTAAATTAAACGTCGGAAACACAATGATGTCACTTATGGGTGATGTCATCATGGCGCATGCACTTCGCATGTGCGCCAGAAGATCTACAGGAAGCATCAGGAGTCCCCTGCTGACAGCCAGGTTGGACCTGGCAAACCGACTTATTGTAAGCTTCAAGTCCACTGTATTTTCACTTCCTTGATTTCTTTGTTATACAACTAGAGTCCACAGCATGGCACCCGTGGGGACCATGTGCCTGCTGACACTTTCCTGCTGCCTACCAAGTGTTTTTAGAAAGTGGGTGTGGCCTTTGCCCAACAGGGCGTCTGATTGGCCATGGGACATCTGAGTATGCCGATTTTTAAGCAGTTGCTTTGACAGCAGCTGCCACCACAGCACAAGGATCTTCGCTACATGAACGAAGGCATCTTTTTAAACAATATGTTCAGTTTAAAAGGCATCCTGTTCAACAGAACGTCTGCCTGAAATGCTGTAGAGTTACTATTAGAGTCGTGTATGACCTCATGTCCTGATATTTCATGGTTGGCTCCACCTCTTGTGGCAGCCATTTTGTGGCTGTGCACCCCCAGTCTCAAATTTCCAAAGGTGCCCACAGGCTTAAAA
>NW_015160514.1:2072-6664 GCF_001447785.1 Gekko japonicus
CCAATTGACGTAGAGGCCTCTTCCCTCCCCAAACTCTGGCTTCCTTAGACACAGAATATCCAGGAATTTCCCAACATGGAGCTGGCAACCCTAGTCAGGACTGGCCCCAATGAGTTGCTCACAAAGGCCTGGAAAGGGTTCCCTTCCTTTGTCTTTTTACAGACAGAACCAATCTTGGTTGCCTACCAACAGACACTGAGGGAAAAGTTAGTCCCACAGAGAAGCCAAGCAGGAGAAGTGTCTTTGTCAGGAGAGAGAGCCGTTTGCCAGTTATTCTGACTGGGAACAGTGGCTGAAGTGGGAGTGGTCAGGGAAGAGGAGCAGACCCAGCCCCTAGCCAATGGCACACGGATACTCTTGAGTGGAAGCTGACGGGCCAATGGCTGATGGAGTGCATTGCATAGCCAATGGGAGAGCTGGAAATGGCCAATACGCCAAGAGGATTATCATATAGAGATGAGGATCCGAGGATTACTTTAGGCATGGCAAAATTCTTCTCAGTCATGATTGCATGGAGGACCTTAGGTCAAATGAGTTGACCATTAAAAGAAAGGATAATGCTTTACCATGTTTAAGAAAGACAAACTGTAGTTAGGCATATTGTCTGCATAGAACTAGTGACTAAGATGTACACTCAGGGCCTAGGATACCAGTAGGAGCTATATATTAGTAAGAGCTTGTATGTTCAATGGCACAGCAATGTCCCATGGTGATGTGGACTGCAGCTACTGCTTGCTAGATAGTTCAGTCAGTTGGTGTTGGACTCAACAAATGGAAATAGGAAGAGCCCTGAAGAGCCTGCATGGTGTACCACTTTCATCCTTGGATTAGCATCTGGGAGACCCATGGGGCCATCCTTGGCAGAATTATACCTTTCTAAGTCCATTGAAGTCAGTGGGTTTAGAAGGGTGTAACTCTGTTCTGGATTATGATGCCGGGCTCCAATCTTTGTTTTGCCATAGCTCTTGCTGGGTGAACATAACCTGGGTGAACTCTCTTTCAGCCTTAGCTAGCTCATAGGTCTGTTTATTTCATTTTATTTATTTAAAACATTTTTATGCCACCTTTTGGTGCCAAGATGAAGAAGGCCCTTTCCCAGGCTGTCACCTGCCTAGCCTCAGATGGTGGGGGCAACCAAAGCAAGGCACCTGAGGATGACTGGAGTGAGAAGATAGGTTCATTTGGGAGAAGGTGGTTCTTAAAGTATTTTGGTCCCAGGCCCTACACAGCTTTAGAGATCAATACCAGCACCTTGGATTGAACCTGGAAGCAAATTAGAAACCCGCGTAGGTGGAACAAGTCTGGAATTAGTTTGTTCCTACAATCCAGTCCATTCAAAACTTTGGCCACAGCATTCTGTACCAATTGTAGTTTCCAGACAGTCTTCAAGGGCTTCCCCATGTAAAGTGCATTGCAGTAATCTAATCTAGATGTTACCAGGGCATGCACCAAAGTGGCAAGTTCTTTTCTGTCCAGGAAGGGGTGTGGCTGGCTCTCCAGATGAAGCTACTGAAAGGCACCTCTGGCCACTGCTACTATTCTGGGACCATCCATTCCTGTTGCTGGTAATGTAGAGTCCAAGTCAGAATGGATGCGAGAAATTTTACCCATTTTATCATCTTCCCATCAGCCAGAACCCAATAGGCCTGCGGGGACACCGAGGGGGTTATGAGGACACTGCTCTTAGCTCCGTGGAGGAAGGGCGGGATAAAGATGTAGAAGAGACATTTTAAAGGGCACAGAGAAATACATGATTTAAAGGCTATTTAACTGTAGTTTCCCCCTAGATTACCTTTAAAACTAAATTCATTCTTTCTCATTCCTACACAGGGATGAATTAGTTTTTGTTTTACAATGATGGTATTTAGGGGCGGAATTCTGCCACTGTTTGTTTGGTTATTTTAAATTCCCAAACACCCCCCCCCCCCAAGCCTTTACTTTGACATGCCTCTCCAAGTCTTGCATGTGCTTTGCAGTTATGGTTCCAGTGACAATAACTTTTCATTGAAAACGTGCTGATTTTAGGACTAGTGGGAATATAAAGTGACAGGTGGAATGGATTCTTTATGAAATATTATGCAGAATTCTCAAGTCTGAATTTAAATATGCATGTTACTAAATCTACACAAGAAAATGTATACAGAGTGAGAAAACAAACAAAAGAGGAGGTCTCATGCATAAAATGCGCAAAAACAAACTCTTTGAGGCAAAATTTATTTTCCGGCTTCACTGTATTTCATCACATTTTATGGCTGTTGCTATCCATAAAACAGACAGAAGCATCTTAATAAAATGAACCCTAAATCCTTTGTCCTAAGGTGGTACGGCATTTGCTTGTATTTCAGAGGTTAGTTTAATTCAAGCATCCCATGTTTGGGTTGTGGGGAGGGCCACACATCTGCAATGCACAAGCTAAGACTATAAAGAAAACTCTTTCAACTTGGCACGTTGCACTGCTAAGGGGGAGCTAAATATAAGTAGAGATGTGCATCTCTGATTTGATGTGAGTGATACTGTAGGCTATTGAACTCTAAAAGACAAAGATGGATTAGTCACATGAGAAATGTCAGCCACATACCCATCCCTTGTAACTTCCAAAGGTGCTCTGAGTTGGGGCCTCCTACCAGGGCCAGCATCCTCATACTCTCAGGTGGGCAGCTGCCATGGCCCAGGGTGGCACACTGCTGCTGCTGATTCCCCCCCCCAACATGCCATTTCCCTGCTTGATCACATGTGGGTTTTCATCACCTATGCATCCAGCTACACACACTGCCCAGTGCCACCAGGGAAAGGGCTGTGGGTGGTGCAGATTAGGGATGGGCACAAACCAGCTCACGAACAAACAATCGTCACAAATTTTGGCCTGTTCACAGTTCACAGTGTGAATTTTGATGCAGTTCATAGCGGTTCGTGAAGGGCAGAAATGTTCTTTAGTGCTCGTCACTAAAAACAGCTGAGAGGTGGGGAGCAGACAACATGCGTTTAAATGGCTCTGAGTCATTTAAACCCATGGGCACAAACCAGCTCATGAACAAACAATCGTCACAATTTTTGGCCTGTTCATAGTTCACAATGTGAATTTTGATGCAGTTCATAGCGGTTCGTGAAGAGCAGAAATGTTCTTTAGTGAGAGGCGGGGATCAGACAGCATGGGTTTAAATGGCTCTGAGTCATTTAAACCAAACAACTGAGTGGCAAGGACAGAAAGCAGGGGTTTAAATGGCTCACAGACTGATACAAACTGTTTGGTTCTCCAGCCTTTCCCCTGGCTCTAAGTATGGTGGTGGAAAGAAACTCCATCAGTAACTGTGTCACTGAACAAAGCTGGAGCTTTGTTCATATATATAAATGTCCTTGTCTTAAGAAAACCAAACGTTCTGCAGTCTGCAGTCCTAGACACACTTCTTTGAGAGTCTTAAATATAGGACTTCCTTCTGATTAATCCTGTGTCTTATTCTACCATTAGTGGAAAATTAAAGCACTCAGTGTATATTTCTCAATCATGTTGCTACAAAAAACGTTGCCTCCTACAAGCAAAGGTACCGGGGCTTGCAATTCCCCCCCTCCCCGAAACCAGCAAGCCTTAATCTGGTTTGGGCTGGTTGTAAGCAATGCTCCCTCTAAGCTGTGGAGTCTTTGTGAGCTACTGGCATTAAAGTTGTGAGCGAGCGATTTGGCTACTGCATAAATTAGTATGCTCTGAAGCCATCTGCCTTGAGCTAAGACAAAAGTGTGTGAGCCGGAGGCTAAAAAACTGTGAGCTAGCTCACACTAACTCAGCTTAGAGGGAACATTGGTTGCATGTACCTAATTGCCTATTGGAAGGACTTTGATTTCATTTTATTTTTTACATGTGGCCCAAGCAGCAAAAGCAGAGGTTGTATTAGATTGCACTTGAATAGGGATTAGTGCTTAAATGTCTTCTAGGTAGAGTGATGGGGACAAAGGCTGCATCAGTTGGCATCATCTACCATTTGGCATCATCTAACTACACTGCCTCTGATCATCCTCTCCCCACCCTACCAACCGCAGTGGGCACCAGCCACTAATCAACCTTGACCGACCAATAGTCTAACTCCATATAAAACAACTTCAAAGCTTTGGAATGAATTCTTGAGAAGGTGATTTTTTTAAAGACAGTATTTATTTATTTAGTAAAACCACTTTTACCCTCTAAGCTGTCTTTTACTGAATCAGGCTATTGGTGTACCAAAGTCAGGATTGTCGACCCTGACTGGCAACGGCTCTCTGGCGTCTCAGGTGGAGGTCTTTCACATCACTTCCTACCTGATCACTTTAATGTCATGATTCACTTCTAATGGTAAGGCTGGCCTAGATGAGTTTGATCTAGAGTGTCAGTGAACAGTGGGCACCAGCCACCAATCAACCTTGACCAACCAATAGTCTAACTCCATATAAAACAACTTCAAGGCTTTGGAATGAATTCTTGAGAAGGTGATTTTTTAAAGACAGTATTTATTTATTAAGTACAACCACTTTTACCCTCTAAGCTGCCTTTTACTGAATCAGGCTATCGGTCTACCAAAGTCAGGATTGTCGACTCTGACTGGCAACGGCTCTCTGGCGTCTCA
>NW_015160515.1:0-3774 GCF_001447785.1 Gekko japonicus
AGAACTGACAGACAGTACTCGCCTGCTGTAAGCTTTGTTAATTCCACAGTTATCTTGTAGTTAGTTATAGCACTGCGCTCTTGTTGTTCAGCTTCTTGTTACTCTCGTAATTTAAGAAATAATAAAAATTTGAATAATTAAAAAACCCCTCTCTTCCAACATCAACCTTCTTCCTGTCAGCTTCCTTCATTCCCCATCTTTCACACCCATACATAGTAACGGGGAATACTATGGCATGAATTAACTTGATCTTGGTCATCAGGGACACATCCCTACACTAATAGAATCACTGAATTGGAAGGGGCCGTCCAGGCCATCTAGTCCAATCCCTGGCTAAATGCAGGATCAGCCTACAGCACCCCTGGCAAGTGTTTGTCCAGCTGCTGCTTAAAGGCTGCCAGTGAGAGGGAGCTCACCCCGCCCCCCAGGCCGCTGATTCCACTGTGGCACAACTCTTGCTGTAAAAAACTGTTTCCTAATATCCAGCTGGTGCCTTCCCACCCTTAATAGAAACCCATTATTGCGAGTCCGCTCCTCTGCTGCCAACAGGAACAGCTCCCTGCCCCCCTCTAAGAGACAGACCTTCAAATCCTTCAAGAGAGCAATCCTGTCTTCCCTCAACCTCCTCTTCTGCAGACTAGAAATCCCCAAGTCCCTCAGCCTTTCCTCACAGGGCTTGGTCTCCAGGCCCTGGATCATCCTTGTCATAAGAACTTAAGAATCTTTTCTAGCTCCTACATGGCTGCCCTTCCCAGTCTCAATCTCCTTCTGATGTCTTGGTTGCAGCCTCCCTTTGGGTTGATGATGAAGCCAAGGAACGGAAAATCTAGAACATTAATTTTTTTATTGTAGACCTTAAAGTTGTATCATTCCTTAGTAGTCAGAGGAATCGGTTATTCAGTGACGTTCACTGCACATACATTGTGAATGTAATAATGCCCATGTCATCTGTAGCAAAGACTGGGGTCTGTTTGGCAAAAATTGTATATATGCTTTCGGGATCACAGAATCAAAGAGTTGGAAGGGACCTCTGGAGTCATCTAGTCCAACCCCCTGCACAATGCAGGAAATTCACAAGTACCTCCCCCTCCACACCTGCAGTGACCCCTGTTCCATTCCCAGAAGATGACAAAAAAACCTCCAGGATCCCTGGCCAAACTGGCCTGGAGAAAAATGGCTTCCTGGCCCCCAAGTGATCAGACATTCTCTGCGTGTGTAAGAAAGGGCCACAAGAACTAAGCACTGATGACTAAGGATGGATTGAACCTGGGACTTTCTGCATGCCAAGCAGATGCTCTAGCACTGAACCACGGCTCCTCTCCAGATCTTCATTTGCCTGCATATGGAGCAGAGGTCCATCGGTGGCTATTAGCCACAAGGTATAGATAGGAACAGGAGCTGCGGTGGCTCAAGTGGTTAAGATGCTGAACTGCAGGCTGTGGAAGGTCGGTAGTTCAGCAGTTCGAGACCCGAGTGTGCCGCATGACGGAGTGAGCTCCCGTCTCTAGTTCCAGCTCCTGCCAACCTAGCAGTTCGAAAGCAAGAAATTGCAAGTAGATAAATAGGTACCAATTCGGTGGGAAGGTAACAGCGTTCCGTGCACCTTGGCGTTTAGTCATGCCGGCCACATGACCACAGAAACGTCTTCGGACAGCGCTGGCTCTTCGGCTTTGAAACGGAGATGAGAACCACAACCCTAGAGTCGGATTCGACTGGCTTTCGAGCAAGGGAACCTTTACCTTTACCTATAGATAGGAACTCTCAGTCTGGGGCAAGTGATGCCCTGTGTTCTTGGTGCTTGGGGGGGCAACAGTGGGAGGGCGTCTGGTGTCCTGGCCCCACTGGCCGACCTCCTGAGGGCCCCTGGTATTTTTGGCCACTGTGTGATGGGGTGTTGGACTGGATGGGCCATTGGCCTGATCCAGTACTGGCTTCTCTGATGTTCTTATGCATAAAAGGTCTTCAGTTCTCTAAGCAGGACTTTGTCACATGTTGCCAGCCACAGAAAGAGCAACAGACAGCCAATTAATCCATCAACACCCTTAAACTGTGATTGTCCCCCTCTATTTTTAATTGCCTTCATACAGCTACTCATTAATTCATAATTAACTGGATTTGTCAGGAAAAGAGCTCTTCAGTACCTCTCTCAGGATGACATTTCGGGTGCACTTGATCCTCTGGAAGTGCCGTGGTGAGCCCTGTTTTAATGAGGGGTGTCAACAAGGTTAAGTGATCAAATTATTGGAGCTTCAGGAGTTGGGCAAAGTTGTAGCAATCTCCCTCCTGAAAAAGAGAAGAGTAGAGTCCGAGAGGACAGAAGAAGAGAGAACAGATTGAATGTATACCCCTCCCTTCACCACCTGAAGTAGTCTCAGAGCAGCTTACAATCTCCTTCCCCTTTCCCTTCCCCTTCCCTTACCCAAAACAGACATCCTGTGAGGTAGGTGAGGCTGAGAGAGCTCTTTTGAGGACTGCTCATGAGAGAACAGCTCTGAAAGAACTTGTAACTGACCCAAGGTCACACCAGCAGCTGCATGTGGAAGCATGGGGAATCAAACCTGGTCCTCCCAGATTAGAGTCCGCGCTCCTAACCACTACACCAAACTGGCTCTCATTCTTTTCAGTTGTCCCCGACATCCATCTGCCCTGCCAGTGTATTTGTAATTTCTAACCATTCCCACCTTTTTCCGATTCAGGATGAACGTGCTCCCATCCACAATTCTGAGGAGCCACTATATGAAAATTCCAGGACAGATGTTGTGGATGTGGATGGGGAGAGCTTGAAACACTGGATCATATGATCTTGTATGGCTCTTGGTATGATCTATATGGAGCTAAATGGGATCCAGTCCTGACTAATGTAAGAACATAAGAACATAAGAGACGCCAATGTTGGATCAGGCCAATGGCCCATCCAGTCCAACACTCTGTGTCACAAAGTGGCCAGAAATACAAGGTGCCATCAGGAGGTCCAGCAGTGGGGTCAGTATTTGCTGTATTTGTTGATACAACTAAAATTGTACCATTTTTATTAAAGGGTCAGGATCTGAAGATTACTTTAGCCAGGGCAAAATTCTTCTTGGTGGTGACTGTGTGGAAGGAAAGGATGAATATTTTAGGATGGAGTTAAAAAAAAAAGTTTAATTCCCAATTTAGAAATAAAGTAGAATTTAAAATAGGTAAAAATGTGTATACATCTATATCTTTAGATAGATAGATAGATAGATAGATAGATAGATAGATAGATAGATAGATAGATAGATAGATAGATAGGTAGGTAGGTAGGTAGGTAGGTAGACAAGATGATTATGATAGACAGACAGACAGACAGACAGACAGAGATGATAGGTAGATAGATAGAAGATAGATAGATGATAGATAGATAGATAGATAGATAGATAGGTAGGTAGGTAGATAGGTAGGTAGGTAGGTAGGTAGATAGATAAGATGATTATGATAGACAGACAGAGATGATAGGTAGATAGATAGAAGATAGATAGATGATAGATAGATAGATAGATAGATAGATAGATAGATAGATAGGTAGATAGGTAGGTAGATAGGTAGATAGATAGATAGATAAGATGATTATGATAGACAGAGATGATAGGTAGATAGATAGAAGACAGATAGATGATAGATAGATAGGTAGGTAGGTAGGTAGGTAGGTAGATAGATAAGATGATTATGATAGACAGACAGAGATGATAGGTAGATAGATAGAAGATAGATAGATGATAGATAGATAGATAGATAGATAGATAGATAGATAGA
>NW_015160515.1:4098-6563 GCF_001447785.1 Gekko japonicus
GATAGATAGATAGATAGATAGTAGGTAGATAGATAAGATGATTATGATAGACAGACAGACAGACAGACAGAGATGATAGGTAGATAGATAGAAGATAGATAGATGATAGATAGATAGATAGATAGGTAGGTAGGAAGGTAGGTAGGTAGGTAGGTAGATAGATAAGATGATTATGATAGACAGACAGACAGACAGAGATGATAGGTAGATAGATAGAAGATAGATAGATGATAGATAGATAGATAGGTAGGTAGGCAGATAGGTAGGTAGGTAGGTAGGTAGATAAGATGATTATGATAGACAGACAGACAGACAGAGATGATAGGTAGATAGATAGAAGATAGATAGATGATAGATAGATAGATAGATAGATAGATAGGTAGGTAGATAGGTAGGTAGGTAGGTAGGTAGATAGATAAGATGATTATGATAGACAGACAGACAGACAGAGATGATAGGTAGATAGATAGATAGATAGATAGATAGATAGATAGATAGATAGAGAGAGAGAGAGAGAGAGAGAGAGAGAGAGAGAGAGAGAGAGAGAACCTGTGGCCATACACACCATTTGGAGTAGAGGGGAAACGCCCCTATTTCCTCTGGAGGAATTTGACCCGCAGTTGCAAGATCACACATCTCTTTGTGCTGCGGGCTCAGCCCGTCACTGTGTGATCAGACGCCACTGCTTGCGAGTAGAGTTTTTTTGCTGATTGTTTCCCATGTACATAAATGAGGAATTGCACCTCTGTACTGAGTGTTCCCCATGGAGTATGCAATTATGCACATATTGCTAAGGGGGGGGAATGAGCTCCAAGTCGGGATGGAACGTGCAGACCATCCCGACAGATTGAGAGCATACTTAATAGATCACATAGGGGAAAGTCCATCTTTAGCACATCGACAAGCATTAGGACTGGACTTTCTCCATTGTCTTTTAACTCCCCTTCTGTGGCGGAGCAGCACGGGATTTCCCAAAGCTGTGGGACCTTTCCGAGATGTTGCTGTCTGATCGCACCCTTTAGATCCATCAGGCATTCGCAGCTATGTCGGATCTAAAGGTGTGTGTGACTGCAACCATAGCTATAGATAACAGCAATAATATTAAAAATAAACAAATTAACAATAATTTAGTGTGGCTTGACTTGAGAATTTCGGTCAAATGCGTCGACCATTAAAGGAAAGGTACGAAGAGTAGATTCTTTTGAACTATGGTGCTGGAGAAGACTCTTGAGAGTCCCTTGGACTGCAAGAAGATCGAATCAGTCAATCCTAAAAGAAATCAACCCCGACTGTTCCCTGGAAGGCCAGATAATGAAACTGAAGCTCAAATACTTTGGCCACCCAATGAGAAGGGAGCACTCACTGGAGAAGACCCTGATGCTGGGAAAGATTGAAGGTCAAAGAAGACGGGGACAGCAAAGGATGAGATGGTTAGACAGTGTCATAGATGCAACGAACATGAAGTTGAGCAAACATCAGAGGACAGCGGAAGACAGGAGGGCCTGGCGGGAGCTGGTCCATGGGGTCACGAACAGTTGGACTCGACTGTGCGACTGAACAACAACAAAAAAGGATTACTGGAGCTACTGGGAATAAATCCCAGATTTTCTGTTCTCATACATGCAAGTTATGACTTCATTCTGTTTTCCATCTTGTGTACCCTTCCATTTTTTGGTATGTATACCTGAATGATGCCAAAGAGGGACCACCAGTTTGGTGGAGAGCCAGTTTGGTGTACTGGTTAAGTTGGTTAAGTGCGCGGACTGTAATCTGGGAGAACCAGGTTTAATTCCCCTGTCCTCCACTTGCACCTGCTGAATGACCTTGGGCAAGCCATAGTTCTGGCACACCTGTTTCTGTCAGAGCTCTCTCAGCCCCACCGACCTCACAGGGTGTCTGTTGTGGGGAGGGGAAGGGAAAGGAGTTTGTAAGCCGCTCTGAGACTCCTTCACGTAGTGAAGGGTGGGGTATAAATCCAATCTCTTCTTCTTCTTCTTCTCTTTTACACCAAACCCACATTTGCAAAGTGGGTATCACCGAGCCTGGATAAGCTACGGCTCCATACCACTTTTAAGGGGTTATTTTGAATGCATGGAGGCTCCACTCCCAGCTGCCTACACTGGCCAAGAACGTTGGGGAAAGGCTGCAGGTGGGCTCCGAGCATTGCCATGCAAACAGGCAGCGGGGCACAGGCCAGAGGGGCAAGCTGGTGGACGGGCAAGAAGGGAGGAAGAACCATTGGAGGGGCAGGTTGCCCTGGGCACAATCTGCCTGCCCCCCCAACTCTGGAACCAGTCCTGGTGGAGGGGATGCATTGGAACATCTGCTCCCAGTCGCTCTTCCTTGTGAGTTCCTTTTCGGTTGCTTATATTGTAACCAATAGGCTTCCGCTCCCTTCAGAGAATCATCTCCTTGACCCTTTAAGGGTAAAAAGTTCCATCAAGTTGCAGCCAACTTACGGCAAC
>NW_015160516.1:0-923 GCF_001447785.1 Gekko japonicus
TGGGTTTGTCCAGAGAGACTGTGAACGCCTTAGGAGAGGCAGGGCTAAGAAGAACCACCGTGCCCCCCACCCCGGACAAAGTTTCCCTCTCATACCTCCCAGACTCATATGAAAATAAGTGCCATGGCCTGCTAGGCTCTTTAGGGTTGCCAGCCTCCAGGCGAGGCCTGGAGACCTCCCAGTATTACAACTGACTTCCAGACAACAGAGATCAGTTCCCCTGGAGAAAATTGCTGCTTGGGAGGGGGGACCCTGTGGCGTTAGACCTGACTGAGGTCCCTCCACCCTTAATCTATGCCCTGCCTTTCTCCCCGAGGGGACCAAAATCCGTTCATGTTGTTCTCCAGTCCTCCATTTTACCCACACAACAACCCTGTGAGGTAGGCCAGGCCGAGAGTATGTGACTGGCCCGAGGTCGCCGAGCAGTCAGTGTTAGGCTTCTGACCTGTAAACGGAAGCGGGGCGGGTTTGTCCAGAGAGACTGTGAACGCCCGAGGAGAGGCAGGGCTAAGAAGAGCCCTCATGCCCCCCACCCCGGACAAAGTTTCCCCCTCATAACCTCCCAGACTCATATGAAAATGAATGCCATGGCTCCGCTCCCCAAACCAATGCTCCCTCTAAGCTGTGGAGTCCTGTGAGCAAAAATCCTACCTTGTGAGCTGCTGGCATCAAAGTTGTGAGCGAGCCGTTTGGCTCCTGCCGAAATCAGTTTGCTCTGGAGCCATCCCTTCCTGAGCTGAGACAAAAATGGGTGAGCTCACACTAACTCAGCTTAGAGGGAACACTGCTGGCAACCTCACTCTGTCGGCCCCCACACTGACCAGGCCCCCCCCCCCAAAAATTGTACCCCCTGGTGCCCCCTCTTCACATCCCTGAGGAGAGGGCCGAGACCTAAAACCTGGCAACGCCTGTTTCAAGGTGCG
>NW_015160516.1:1759-5439 GCF_001447785.1 Gekko japonicus
CTCCCTCCCTCCCTCTCTTTCTCCCTCCCTCCCTCCCTCCCTCTCTTTCTCCCTCCCTCCCTCCCTCCCTCTCTTTCTCCCTCCCTCCCTCCCTCCCTCTCTTTCTCCCTCCCTCCCTCCCTCCCTCTCTTTCTCCCTCCCTCCCTCCCTCCCTCTCTTTCTCCCTCCCTCCCTCCCTCCCTCTCTTTCTCCCTCCCTCTCTTTCTCCCTTTCTCCTTCTCTCTTTCTCTCTCCCTCCCCGCAAACAGCAATATAGCCATAATAAATACATTCTGTAGACAGCAATAATCCTGCTTTGTGGATCAGTTAGGAGGAGATATTTCGTAATAAGAAAACATTTGAAAAGCATCGCCAAGCTCCACGCCCCAGTGTGAGCGGCCTTCGCCACGTACGGTGCCCTCTGTGGGCATAC
Source organism: Gekko japonicus (assembly GCF_001447785.1). Classification (NCBI taxonomy): domain Eukaryota; kingdom Metazoa; phylum Chordata; class Lepidosauria; order Squamata; family Gekkonidae; genus Gekko; species Gekko japonicus. The sequence continues at coordinate 2,172 of NW_015160516.1, forward strand.
AACTCTGCCTCTTTGTAGTCTCTGCTAACCTGTTTTCTTCTGTGGAAAGAGAGCAAGAAAGTGAGGGGGAAAAAGAGACCAAACCGGTGGCAAAGGGAGCCAGAGGTCCCCAGTCAAAGTGTGGGTCTCTAGAAGTGGCGTTCCAGCCTGTGACACTGGCCCTTGCTGGACGTCTGGGCGTCCAGACATCATCCCTGGCTTTAAATTCTCCATTAAGATCATGTCTGATATTATAGAACATGATCTCAATCTCGTAGAGCGTGGGTTGTGAAGTGTACACCCCACGGAAATCCATAATGCAGCCTGTGGCACCTTCACAACAAGTTAATGAACCGTCATCAGTTCTGGGTACCTGATGTCTACTCAGACTGGAGTAACGCAGCGCGGCATTACACAGTGACTCACCAGCAGCACGCCGTAGCATCTGCCTGTCCCTCCCTCCCTGCCGTTTGCTTTAAACTAGAAGCGCGTTTCCTATGAACTCATATGAAGCTGTCTGATACTGAATCAGACCACTGGCAGAAGTCAGTATTGTCTACTCAGACGGGCAGTGGCTCTCCAGGGTCTCAGGCAAAGAGGTCTTTCACATCACCTACTGCCTGTTCCTTTTTAACTAGAGAGGCCTGGGATTAGAATCTGGGACCTTCTGCATGCCAAGCAGATGTTCTACCACTGTCCCATGGCCCGTCTTCATAAGAAGAGCCCTGCTGGATCAGACCAGGCAGTGGTCCATCTAGTCCAGCATTTTGTCTCACACAGTGGCCAACCAATTCCCCTGGAAGGCCAACAACGGGGCACGGAGGCCAAAGCCTTCATAAGAACATCAGAAGAGCCCTGCTGGATCAGACCAGGCAGTGGTCCATCTAGTCCAGCATTTTGTCTCACACAGTGGCCAACCAATTCCCCTGGAAGGCCAACAACGGGGCACGGAGGCCAAAGCCTTCATAAGAACATCAGAAGAGCCCTGCTGGATCAGACCAGGCAGTGGTCCATCTAGTCCAGCATTTTGTCTCACACAGTGGCCAACCAATTCCCCTGGAAGGCCAACAACGGGGCACGGAGGCCAAAGCCTTCATAAGAACATCAGAAGAGCCCTGCTGGATCAGACCAGTGGTCCATCTCGTCCAGCATCCTGCCTCACACAGCGGCCAACCAGTTCCCCTGGAAGGCCAACAATAGGGCACAGAGGCCAAGGCCTTCATAAGAACATCAGAAGAGCCCTGCTGGATCAGACCAGTGGTCCATCTCGTCCAGCATCCTGCCTCACACAGCGGCCAACCAGTTCCCCTGGAAGGCCAACAATAGGGCACAGAGGCCAAGGCCTTCATAAGAACATCAGAAGAGCCCTGCTGGATCAGACCAGTGGTCCATCTCGTCCAGCATCCTGCCTCACACAGCGGCCAACCAGTTCCCCTGGAAGGCCAACAATAGGGCACAGAGGCCAAGGCCTTCATAAGAACATCAGAAGAGCCCTGCTGGATCAGACCAGTGGTCCATCTCGTCCAGCATCCTGCCTCACACAGAGGCCAACCAGTTAACCTGGAGGTCAAGCAACAGGGCACAAAGGCCGAGGCCTTCCCTTGATGTTGCCTCCTGGCCCTGGGATCCAGAGGTGTAGTGCCACTGAATGTGGAGGTTCCCCTTTAGTCACCACAGCCAGTAGCCACGGATAGACCGACATTTCATAGAGCAGGTTAAAGAGGAGCAGAACGCCTTTGTGTGGCTAGAGTGGGATTTGGGCAGACTTTTGCAGCGAGGAAGGAGTGGCGGCTGTGGTGCCTTCTGAGCCCGCTAGGTGGGGAGTTTGAGTCTCGAACGTGTTCGATGCCTCCAATGCTCCCTCTAAGCTGTGGAGTTTTGTGAGCAAAAATTCTACTTTATGAGCTGCTGGCATTAAAGTCGTGAGCCGGCAATTGGGCTACTGCATGAATTAGTTTGCTCTGGAGCCCTCCCTTCCGGAGCTAAGACACAAATGTGTGAGCTGGAGGCTAAAAACCTGCGAGGTAGCTCACACTAACTCATCTTAGAGGGAACACTGGATGCCTCTGCTCTAGGGGATGCGGGGGGTGGGGGAGTCAGCGTTCCACTTTAGCCCACACAACAAGACCGTTGTTTCTCAGCCGCTAGCTCGGCTTTTACGTTTCCTCAGCCCTGAGGTTGGAAGCCGTCTCTGGGAACAGAAGCAAAAAAGATCGGTTAGAAGGAGTGGGGGGTACAGCTCAGTGGCAGAGCCTCTGCTTGGCATGCAGAAGGTCCCAGGTTCAATCCCCGGCACCTCCAGTTAAAAGGACCAGGCAGGAGGTGATGGGAAAGACCTTGACCTGAGACCCTGGCTCAGTGGCAGAGCCTCTGCTTGGCATGCAGAAGGTCCCAGGTTCAATCTCCGGCATCTCCAGCTAAAAGGACCAGGCGGGAGGTGATGGGAAAGACCTTGACCTGAGACCTTGGCTCAGTGGCAGAACCTCTGCTTGGCATGCAGAAGGTCCCAGGTTCAATCCCCGGCACCTCCAGTTAAAAGGACCAGGCGGGAGGTGATGGGAAAGACCTTGACCTGAGACTTTGGCTCAGTGGCAGAGCCTCTGCTTGGCATGCAGAAGGTCCCAGGTTCAATCCCCGGCACCTCCAGTTAAAAGGACCAGGCGGGAGGTGATGGGAAAGACCTTGACCTGAGACCTTGGCTCAGTGGCAGAGCCTCTGCTTGGCATGCAAGAAGGTCCCAGGTCCCAGGTCCAATCCCCAGCACCTCCAGTTTAAAGAAGTATCAGGTGGTAGCTGATGCAAAACACCTCTTGCCTGAGACCCTGGAGGGTGGCTGTCAGCCTGAGTAGACAATACCGACCTTGATGGACCAAGGGGCCGATTCAGTATAAGGCAGTTCCATGCATTCTTCTGGGGAGGGGGTGTGGGTCAGTGGCAGAGCCTCTGCTTGGCATGTAGAAGGTCCCAGGTTCAATCCCTGGCCTCTCCAGTTAAAAAGGACCAGGCAGGAGGTGATGTGAAAGATCTCCTCCTGAGACCCTGGAGAGCCACGGCCAGTCTGAGTAGACAATACTGACTTTGAGGGACCAATAATCTGGTTCAGTAGAAGGCAACTTCATGCATTCCTCTTTGGACTGGGCGTGGGAGGGTGGCAGTGTTAAGGGTGGTGGTTCTTCATTCTGTCCGTGGCCTTGGAGTCACAAGCGGAAGCTGGAGAACTGGATGAGACCGGGCTGAGATCCAAATGTGTTTTCACCACCGCAGCTGGGACCAGTGTTCCCTCTAAGCT
>NW_015160517.1:0-2175 GCF_001447785.1 Gekko japonicus
GACGGGAGGAGTGCCTGTGTCGGGCCAAATTGCCTTTGTAATCACAGCCTATGACTCTGCATGATGCTCTTTTTAAAGGCACCTAAGATCTTGCAAGGTCATGCTTGGCAGCACAGGTCCAGCCAAGGTTATGTTATCGAGCTTGTATAGGAGCTGAGCTGCCTTTTGCCCAGCAAGCTCAGACATCTGTTCAGTTTACCTCCATTGCTGATTGGAGTGTTTAAGAAACCACCAAAGGGGGAATCGGAGCCAAAGGGAAACTGGAAGATGCGATAAAGCAGGAAGGGGAGAGAAACAGAGGAGCCATAAAGCCTGTTGTGAAAGCAGATTTGCAAACAGGTGTTCTACTGGTGGCTAAGGCAGTCACCTTTAACGATGCTTAGTATCCATCTAGCACTTTCAACATTCAAAGTCCTTCGCACAGTCTTTTGTTGTAGTCTTTACAACAGACTTGTAGGGTAGGCCAGGCATCAGTAAGATGCCTAAGGCTTCTTAGTGAGTTCATGGTAGAGGCAATATCTGTCCAGGAGCCTCCAGATCACAGACAATTTCCTTAATTCATGATGCTAACCCCCCCCCCACTTTCCTTCCACCCCATGGCCTGCAGACTCCCTTCCCCAGGGTTACCTGCCCTGCAGTTCGCGGTGCTCCTGTTCCAGGCTACGCAGCGCCCCCTTGAGGCTAGCGTGCTTTCCCAGCAGCCCCTCCAGGTCAGCTCCCTGCCTCTCGTGCAGAACCGTCAAGCGGTCGTGGTCCCGCAGGAGAGCTTCGTAGCGGCCCCGCCACTCCTCCCGCTCCCGTTGGATTCTGCCTCCAGGGCAGCCAGCCTCTGTCGCAGCTCCAGGGCCTGAGAGTCCAGTAATGCTTTTTGGGAACGCAGTGATGCTATCTCTACCTGCCGGAACCAGGGAGGGATTAAAGACAAGACACGGAAATGCAAGGATGGACTATGAACTCCTTGGGGCAGGGAGCCTTTTTCAGTTATTTGAGCTACATTTATAACCCCACCCTTCTATTCACAGGACCTTTTGATTGGCCTACAGAATGGTAAAGCCCACTGGCAATAAAATGATACCAAAAGATCATGAGAATCATTCATTCATTCACCTACAAAGCCCTAAATGGTCTTGGGCCTGAACATGAATCCTGGTTTGGAGGGTGGAGAACAAACCACAGTTTGTGGCCTGGGGAGAATAACAAACTGCGGCTTGCGCCAAAAATGGGAAGTATTCAATCATTGAGCCGCATGCAAAGGGGAGGATGAACAGTGATTCGGAGGACTATAGCTTGGAGAAAAAAATGAGTAAGGGGAGACACTGAAGAGGTTAATAGAATTATGCATGGGGCAGAGAAAATAGAACTTTTCCCCTCTCCCCTACAAGACTAGAACTTCAGAGTCCCCAGTTAAGTTGATGGACAGTAGATTCAGGGAAGACAAAACGAAGTACTTCTTCCCTCAGTTAACTTGTGGAACTCACTGCCACAAGATGTAGTGATGGCCCATTAGCTCTGCAGCCTTTGAAAAGAGACTGGACAACCTCACTGAGGACAGATCCATTAATGGCTCTGAGACCCGATGGCTAGATGAAACCTCCATATTCAGCACTAGATACCAGTGCTGCGGTGGGGCAGCAACGGGGGAGGCTTTGTCCTGCTTGTAGGCCTTCCAGAGAGAGCAGCTGGTTGGCCACCAAATTGAACAGGACGCTGGACTGGATAGACTGTTGGTCTGATCCAGCAGGGCTATTCTTATGTTGATTGCATCTGAATCATAATAAACTGGCATTGCTTAGATATCTTTCCCTCAAGGGACCCTGGGGGTTGTAGTTTTGAGAATATGTTAAAGATCCGAGGTTACAGATCCTTCAACAAGGAAGACACAGGCCTTGCTTCCAAAATGGAAGGGGGCACGGAGCATGACCTGGGAGATCCCTGGAGATTTGGGAGCGGTGCCGGTGGATGGCAATGCTCCCGCTAAGCTGTGGAGTCTTGTGAGAAAAAATTCTACTTTGTGAGCTCCTGGCATTAAAGTTGTGAGTGAGCGATTTGGCTACGGCATAGAGTTAGTTTGCTCTGGAGTCGTCCTTTCCTGAGCGAAGACAAAAGTGTGTGAGCTGGAGGCTAAATAACTGTGAGCTAGCTCACACTAACTCAGCTCAGAGGGAACGGGGGGGG
>NW_015160517.1:2498-5351 GCF_001447785.1 Gekko japonicus
GAATTCTCAGTCGTATTTTGTTGAAAGATATAGTAGTGATACTGAAAGTGGCAGAAGCACAGCATGTATGAAGAATTTTGGGGAAAAAACCTTTGTTCAACAGAACACATGAGCACAAGAGAAATAGTTAATATGTCCTTTAAGATGTACAGTCTGTCACCCTAAGAAGCCTTGCTTGGATTATTTACAGAGCTGTTACCAGCAATGCATTTTTGTGTGAAGGTACCAACTTGAGAAACAATACTATATGAAAGACTAACAGAGCCTTACTTATCCCATGAACTACTTTTGAAAGACTTGAGAGGTTTTATAATGTAGTTCAGCTATAGTTTTTGTTGGTTTTGCTAGTAATCCATGGGGTAATAAGAAGCTAGCCAGTGATTTCATAGTTATGAAGATAATTTAGTCCCCAGTGAGTTGGCCTCTGTTGTGGTATCATGCATAACAAAGTAGTTAGGAAGAAACATTTTTGTCTGAAATTGTACCAAAACAATTCTTGGTTTTTGTGGGGGGGTTTTTTGGTAGTGTGAAGAAAGCTGCTCGTACCTTGCTAAAGATGTGTGCCTTATGGTGTACCTGTATGACCCAGTTAACATGAGATATATATTTGAACATAATGGAATTTTTACATGGGTAAACCTGTGGCTCCCATCTCATCTGCTGTAGGATTAATCCGTCACCACTGATTAATGTGCCCTAGAACATCTTCTGGACTGGGACTCTGTTGGATGCCATTTCTACCATTGGGCTGATTTGGAATATCACCATCATCTGACCCTGTTGGATGCTGTTTTTATCAGTGGATTGATTTGGAATACTGCCATCATTAGCTTGTTTTTATCTGTAAACTGATGTTGTTTAATTTTGTATTGTATTTTTAACTCTTTTAACTCTGTATTGTTCTATGATATTTTAATCCTGTTAGCCACCTTGAGCCAGCATGTCTGGCAAGGTGGGATACAAATAGAAATAATAAATAAATAAATAGGACATTGTGAGATCTAGAGAAGAGTGAGCTATGGTTATGATAAAAGTATGAGACTTACAGCACATTATTAGATTAAAAATATTTTATTGTAGCTCATATGCCAATTCGAATGTATATTTATGTCAACTTTACCCCCCCCCCTAATGTGGTGAAAAAGCAGAAAAAATGTTTTGATCAATCAAGAAATAATCTGCACTGTGAGGTGCAGGAAGGTTTAGATCTGATGACAAACCAGCTTCCCTGCCTAGCCTTTGGTGGATTTGCAAACCTAAGAAAAGGCCACTTAGCATTACTGTTTTGTTATTCTCACATACAAACCAACAATTGGACAGTGTGGAAAATCTGCACTTGATCTGAGAAATACATTGCCACATGACCACTCAGTGCCATGTGATCTACCTTGCTTCAGTGAATTTTACATGTTGCAGCCAAAGATACTGATGGAGTGCTAAGAAAAAAATGAATGACCACTTGTATGCTATACCAATACACCTCATGGCTTAGTGAATGTCTCAGCAAGGCAGGGGCAGTCCCGTCCAACTTTGATGAGGAGCTGCAAGAACATGTCTATAAAATCCTCCTTGAACAACAAGAACAATCTATTGATGGTGTAATGTCTTTTGCTCTAGTTTACATGCCAGAGTGCTTTGAGGATTGTGGCAGAATGTACGTGCTCTGGCCTGCAGGCCCCGTTCCACCCTGCCCTTCTAGAGGTCCCCAACTCCCTGGAGGAGCTTTTCTTTCTCTCTAGGGTAGCCACTACCATCACCTGCCCTTTTTCAAGGAATTGCTCACTGGAAGAGACAGGACTCCAAGCTTCCCTTCCAAGTTCTGAGGTCTTGCCTCTGCATTTCCCACTGCCCAGTGCCTGGCCACCATGGGGAAAGATTAATACCTTGGGCTGCTTGGAGAAATAGCTGCTTGTCATCCCCCCTGGAGCCCCTTTTTAAAATAACATGTCTGGAATGGTGGAGGTCTGTGTGGTACAGAGAACCATTCTGAGCATGCACAGTTATAAGTATTCATTGAAAAGAAAATGTTTATAAGTATAGTTTTAGCACAGCATCAGATTTGAGCAAGGAATACAAAAGGAAATTAGTACACACACACATTCTCTGTCCCTTCCTCTATACATGCCCTAACAGATGATAAAATAAAAGTGAGGCTCTTTAGCTTAGCAGTTGTAGTTCTCTACAGAGTAACCATTACCTTGAAGCTTGCTCCCAGTCTCCCAGGCAAGCACATAGTCAATATGACTGCCTCAGGAGTTAAGAGTCCTGTGTGCTCTCAGGAACATAGCATCCCAAAGAAAGAGAGCTATTTCCTGTTGCACAGAGATATTATAATCTCTGGTTCCCCTCCCACGTAGCCCCCTGTCAGCCCAGGTCAAAGAAGTATTTCCTCCATCCCCTTCCTGGAGATTATTCCTGAGCTGCTCTAGCTTAAAGTCTTCCAAACTCTGTCCCCTGCCTGGAGAAGAGGGGAGAAGGAGGAGGAGGTTTGACTTTCCCTTTGTCTTTCCTACTAGACCCGTTAGCATTTCTTAAGAGGTGGGCGTGGGAAGCCATTGATGGAATTCCTCCTTCCCAGCAAGTTCTCTGCCCAGAGAGAAAGGGGGGGCTTTTAAAATGTCAAGTAGATGTTTGCTGTTTGCCAGTCTCCCCGGAGAAAATGCATTTCATCACAAAAATAACAATTTTTAATAGATTTTTCCATCTGAGCCTTGGTTGTTTCAGAGCATAGCATAGTACAACCCTTTTTAACAGCCACAACCACAGTTATCATACAATAGTGATATTGTCTCTCTTCCCTCATTTTGGACCCAAACAAGCTATGCCTCTGAGCTTGTACAGAGTATATTTTGG
>NW_015160518.1:0-3600 GCF_001447785.1 Gekko japonicus
AATCCAATCTCTTCTCTTCTTCTACTGGCCTGCTAACTACCTTTATACTGTTGATGGGTCTACCCTGGGCTCTGTCAAGCAGTTCCCCACTGATTCTCAGGCACATAGAGATTTGGATCAGATTGGGGCCACGGAGCATGGAGACAGCATGTTTAGGCCTTTTCTCCCATGCGTTTTATTTATTTATTTTATTTTTCACATTTATATCCCACCCATCCTAGGCTCAGGGCGGGTCACAGCATTTCAATAAATACAATAAAATTTAAAACATATTAAAACATATAAAATCAATACTCATGCTTGCCGTAGGGAGAATCTGGCCCATTGAGGTACCTAAGTATGGCCGGTTATCAGTGGGTGGGAGACCGCAACCTTTTCCCAACTTGAAAGGATCCAACGGGGCAAATAGTGACTCCTAGTGCTACTTCAGATCAAGAAAGTGGTGGAAGTTGATTTTTTAAAAATTCTATTTTATTTACATTACGTAGAGTTTGCCTTTCTCACTGAGATTACACAGTGTAAGTAAATGCAATCAGTAGGATGAGACATCTGATAAACAATGTAATAGCACTACGATTTCAGAAATTAAAGCAGAGATCTGAACAAAATGTAAGTATTAAGGATGGCGTGTTAAACAGAAAATGGTATTGATGGTATTGATACTATGAATTTGCAGTCATTTTCAGACAAACTGAGGGCCACTTCATATGATACAAAGTCCTCACGGCTACCACAAGGCCTATACATCACACATTTTTGTGATGCAGTCTTGTATGTATGGATGGATGCAGTCATTCCCCCTCTATTGTGCCAAATATGATAGTGAGGAACTGTGTTTGGAATCTGTTTTGGTACATGGGTTGTCTTCTGTGAAATATGCATACACTACGCAGAATAATGGGACCGATGAATATCTTTTGTTGCATCCATCCAAAGTAATTCTGGCCTAACAAAGAGTCTATCTGAGATGTTACCAACCCTCTTTCTTTTCTCAAATATCCAAGACAGGCAACAAATGCTTTTAACCAGGGGGCAAAACTGCAGTCCTAATAAATATTTCTTGCCTTCATCATTTTAAATACACAGGAATAAGGAATTATTTTCTTATCTAAAGCTGGGCAAATCAGCATTATTTCATTAACAGGGAGCAATCCCAATGTTAACATGCTAAAAGTCCCGTGGGAATTGTAATAGGTCAGCAAAAGAAATCATTGAAGGCAAATTTAAGTGATAACAGCAAAAGGCTTTTCCACATCTCAAGGAGGATTCAAGCAGGGAACCAGTGATGAAGGAAAGTTAATATAAAGCACTAAGCATAGGAAAGTGCTCCACTAGTCCGAGAGGATGAAATGAGGCATAGAAATGGGACACAGCAAAAAAGAGCCGCCAAGGACAAACTGGTTGACGGCAAAAAAAAACCCAAAACATTGAGAGAACTATCTGAACAGAGAAGTAATTCCATGGTGTCCTTCACTCCCACCCACCCTCCCTTCAGGGAGGAGCCTCAGCCAGTGGAAAGAAAGAAAGGCTTCCCTTTGTCTCCTGTATACGACGAAGGCAGCCTGGACAGGAAGTGAGCTCTGGCTGGTTTCCTCCCTCCCCCTGGAAGGAGAAGGGGGAGAAGCCTCAGCCAGTGCTTTACCAGACTCTCTCAATCACACAGGAGAGGCTTGCCTATCTATCCTGTGCAATTGAGAGAGTCTGGTAAAGCAAGCTGTGACATAGCAGCAGCAGAACTGGAAAAGGAAGCAGGAAACAGCCAGTTCCACTGTGGGCCTGATAGAAGCCCTCTGAGGGCCTGATCCAGCCCACGGGCCGCATGTTTGACATCCCTGTTTTAGACTACCCTCATTCAGTTCAGGATTTGGTGTGGGTAGGAACAGGGGGAAAGGAAGTTGTACTCACTGTAGCGCCAGACAGAGAAAGAACTGGGCTTATTAAACTGTGCTCCTGTTTGAAACCATGCTCCCTCCTTATTTTAATACCTAGCTTTAAGAACACAACAACTCAGTATGAGGCAGCTTCGTGTGTGAAGAGACTAAGAATCCATTATTGACAATATGATATGCATATCAAAATGCATCACTTTTAGGAAGTGTCATTTTCTTCATGTGAAGTTGTTTACTAGCAATAATTATAAGAATTTTAGCTTAAATTTTTTTAGCTACCTACTGATGGCTGGAATCCTGAAATGCCTTGTAAATTGCACAGACTTCTTGGGGGATCGCAAAACCTCTAAAGCTGGAGAATGGTTATATTAGTTTTTAAAGGGGATGAAAGTTGTTTGAGAGAAGTCACTTCTCCTGGTTTATATACTCCACCCAGAGCCTGTTTACAGGGAAGGTCGGTATAAAAATTGAATCTAATAATTAAATAAATATCTGTCACTTTTGCCCCCATGGTCACCTCTGGCCATGTAGGTTTCACAGAGCATGTTTTAACAGAAATCACACCTGCACTGTCAAACATACAGCCTTCATTTATGTATTTATTTATTTGATTGATTGATTGATTGACTGATTGATTGAATTTTTAAGGCGCCCTTCCCTGCGAGCAGGGCTCAGGGTGGCTTACAACAGAGAGCAACATACAATAAATAACTAAAAGTTAAAAACCTCCAATAAAATATACAATGGATATCATGCAGGCCCATCTATCAATTCAGAAACCTGGCACCAGGAACTTTAGAAGTACCTTTCTTTGTTTTTTTTCACATATGCACACCGACAAGAAGAGAAAGCAGCATAGGAAGAAGAAGGAGAAGGAGGAGGAGAAGGAGGAGGAGATTGGATTTATACCCCACCCTTCACTCGGAGTCTCAGAGCGGCTTACAAACTCCTTTCCCTTCCCCTCCCCACAACAGACATCCTGTGAGGTAGGTGAGGCTGAGGGAGGATTTGGGGATTGCTCAAGTCTTCAGGCAGATTGTTTTGGGGTGAATTCAGAAGTCATGTTTTGATCTTGGAAAGAAAGCATCGTGAACATTCCTCAGACAGACTTCTGCTTGTGGTGCCCACTCTTCAGATTCTTCCAGCTAGGTCATAGGCTTTCTCTTTAGTAGGTCCAGTCTTCTGGAATGACCTACCAGAGTGCATATAGAGGACACCATCACTGGCTACATTTAGAAGGCATGTGAGCCAGTTTGGTGTAGTGGTTAAGTGCACGGACTCTAATCTGGGAGAACCGGGTTTGATTCCCCACTCCTCCACTTGCACCTGCTGATGTGACCTTGGGTCAGTCACAAGCTCTGGCACTTGAAAAAGAGCAGTTTGTGTCAGAGTTCTCTCAGCCCCACCCCACCTCACAGGGTGTCTGTTGTGGGGAGGGGAAGGGAGAGGAGTTTGTAAGCTGCTCTGAGACTCCAAGTGAAGGGCGGGGTATAAATCCAATATCTGCTCTTCTTCTTCTTCTGTCTTGAGAGAACAGCTCTGACAGAACTATGGCTTGCCCAAGGTCATCCAACAGTCGCAAGTGGAGGAGTGGGGAATCAAACCTGGTTCTCCCAGATTATAGTCCACACACTTAACCACTACACCAAACTGGCTCTAGACATGACAGTAGCACAACTCAGGTTGTGTCATACAGAATCCCCATAAAATC
>NW_015160518.1:3789-5271 GCF_001447785.1 Gekko japonicus
TTGGTCCCCCCCCCCCCGTTGGCATTGTTTTGCATGATTTTCATCGGCTTCCATTTTGACTGTATGATTTTTCTTCCACATCTGATCCCTGTAATACTGTTGGTATGCACAAACATATAAAGATGCTTTTGCAGTGATCCCTTCATTTCATTTATCTTCAGGGCTCTAGTCGGGGGGGAGCTCTCAGGTATGGAGCTCCGGAAGAGAACCTCTAGGGGGTGGGGCGGTCACGTGGTGAAGCCCCGCCCCTTCTTTACCCCGCCCTCTGCTTCGATCCTCATTCCGTTTGGGAATGAGGATGAAGCAGGAGGGTAAGTAGCCGGGCCTTCTGACACACTTCCGGTGATGTCAGGGGGTGTGGCCTTCTGTCACTTCCGGTGATGTCAGGGGGCGTGGCATATGCAAATAAGTTATGCTAATGAGTTATGCTAATGAGCTCCGGCAGCTCTTTTTCTACAACAAGACCCCTGAATATAACCAATATTTCTTTTTTTAAAATGGCAGATTTGACCAGGCGAGGGGGGAAGGTGGTGGGTGTGGAACACACAGGGGATGCCGCATGATAATGACAAGACCAATGGTGGCGCAGCGGGAAAGTAAGCCCAAATGCTGGAAATTGTGAGTTTATGATTCGAAGCAAAGAAAACTTCGTGGAAAGCCAGGATTCAGCGAAGAACATTCAGATCGACACCTGGACAGGCAAAATCTTTTGCGGAACCATTTGCTTAGTTCAAATATTTAAGAACGCCAACGCAGGGGTAAGCGCTTTTGTGGAAACGGTCTTTCTTAACCAAATGGCCTCTCCTCCCCAAAGCAAACACCCAATCCCAACTTTGCCTCCTCTGTGCCAGGAGGTGCTTCTGAAGAGGTCTTTGCCTCTGCAGGGAGCACCTATTCGGAAGCAGCTGACTCCATTTTAGGATGAAGTTTGGCTTGGAGCCTCCAGACATTTTGTAAATGGCCCTGCCCTTGTAGCAGAGGCTTGGTGGCTCTTAAAGGACCCCTAGGTTCATCAAGGTTGGGCACCTCTGAAACAGGGTATGAGAAGATTTTAGTTGGACTGAGCTTCAGGGGTTGGAGGCCTTGAAAAAGGGAATTGGAAGGACACAGCCAGAGCAGTATAGGGGTTAGAATGTCAGCCTATGGAGAACCAGTTTCACATTTCTACTCTGCTCCGGATGTTCACAGAATGATTCTTTCTCAGCATAACCTACCTCATTGGGCAGTCGTTGTAAGGGAATGGGGAATGATGTTGTAAGTCCCTATGAATCCTCACTGGGAAAGAAGTGTAAAATAAACAGGAATAAAATAAATTAAGTGCAGAATGACCAGGTGGAAAGAGAGTCATTTCCCCCACCCTGGATGTTTACTTCTGGTCCCAGATCTGTAACAGAAGAAAATTAAAAACAAATCTTTTGATGGGAAACATTGACTACGGCAGCATTCAGCCTCTTCAACCCACTCATGCTGCACATTAATGGT
>NW_015160519.1:0-243 GCF_001447785.1 Gekko japonicus
GCCTCCTGCGGCAGCCATTTTGTCACTGGGTCGAGACCACCCTGTTTCAGAATCCCAAAGGTCCCCGCAGGCTCAAAAATGTTGGGGACCCCCCTGCTCTGGACGCAACGTTCCCTCTAAGCTGAGTTAGTGTGAGCTAGCTCACAGCTTTTTAGCCTCTGGCTCACACATTTTTGTCTTAGCTCGAGAAGGAGGGGCTCCAGGGCAAACCGATTTATGCATTAACCAAATCCCTCGCTCACA
>NW_015160519.1:620-5451 GCF_001447785.1 Gekko japonicus
CTCCAGGGCAAAACCGATTTATGCATTAACCAAATCCCTCGCTCACAACTTTAATGCCAGCAGCTCACAAAGCAGGATTTTTGCTCACAGGACTCCACAGCTTAGGGGGAGCATTGCTCTGGAGCATTTCAAATTGGCAGATAAGGTCATGCCTTTAAAAATATTTATTCATTTATACTAACAACATTAAAAATATTCATTTATACTCACAACAACTACTAGCACTTTACTAGCACAACAACTACTAGCACTAACAACATTAAAAATATTCATTTATAGTCACAACAACTACTAGCACTTTACTATGATTTTATGATTTGTTTCAATTTCCCCTCTGCTATTCTTGAGGGGAGATATAAGAAAATTCCTTATTCAGTCAGGTTTTGTGGATGTAATCAAAGAGAAATAGAAACTGTCGAGCGCGTACTCTTACACTGTAAAATGTTAAATGACATTTGAGTGGAATTTATAGAAGCCCCCCTTAGGTTGGTAACAGGCCAACCGCATAGAATCAAGGTACATTATCTCCTTGCTTCACGAGATCTGGAGATCATTGAACTGACCGCCAAGTTTCTTCATGGTTTTATAAAACGGAAGAATGACCCAGATCAGATTAATGAGTCTTAATTTATAATTTTTAAAAAACTCAATTTTAAGTTTAGAATTCAAATTTATTTTACGATTCAGGCATTTTTGTATGGCCAAATCTATCTTGTGATAACTTGAGTTATGTTATAGGCCTGATATATCCTTGGAATGGTTTTACCACGATTATCTATTTCATAATTTCTATTGGATTGTATTAATATTGGGAATTGCTTCTAATATTGTATGCCAATAAAGGTATTTGATTTGATTTGTTTCAATTGTAATTATGTTTTTTATGTAAGGGTCTGCTTTTATGCAAGCTGCCCTGGACCCCCTTTCCCCCGCTGAAAGGAGGGACAGACTCAAAGCAGCTCCCAATCTATGTTTCCTCTAAGCTGTGAAGTCTTGTGAGCAAAAATTTTACTTTGTGAGCCACCGGCATTAAAGTTGTGAACCAGCGATTTGGCTGCTGCATCCGTTAGTTTGCTCCGGAGCCCTCCTTCCTGAGCTGAGACGAAAGTGTGTGAGCCGGAGGCTAGGAAACTGAGCTAGCTCACACTAACTCAGCTTAGAGGGAACACTGCGAGTCCCAATATATTTAAAAAGAGACACAACAGACATAACTTGTTTGCTGATGTATCATATCGCATACTTCCCCCACCTCCCCTTTGCTTCAAATTTCTGTCATCCTGTGCCAGTAACTCTGCTCATTAGATGTCACATCCTGTTGGTTTCACCAACTTACACTGTGTACCTCTCTTTCAGGGAGAAAGGTGAACTATATACAGCAGGGGTGGCCAGACTGTGGATCGGGAGCCACATGCAGCTCTTTCACACATATTGTGTGGCTCCCACTACAGTGGCCCGGGAAGCAAAGGGGAGGAATGCTTGAATCGCACATGGACTCTGAGTCTGAATTATTTTACTCTGGCTCTGCTGGACTATCTTATCTCTGCTAAATACCATTTTTTTTCAATCTATATATCTAATTCTGAAGTCGCCCCCTGGTGTGCGGATACCTAAATCCGCGCACCGGGGGCACCCGGGGGGGAGGGAGAGTTTTGTGCACACGTGGGACGGTCCCCAGGTGTGCACAAAAATCTTAAAACTTTAAAAAACTATCGGGGGATACTTAAATCCCCCCAAAAGTCACAGAGCGTCCCCTGCGCATGCGCAGGGAATGCTCTGCGACCTCCCTCGACGACGACGCCACCGCTTGGGGGGGAAGAGAGCAGCGAGGCCGAGCAGTGAGCCGGGGGAGGGGGGAGAGAATGGGGGGAGGGGAAGAGCCACTCGGGCCTCGCTTCGAGCCGGGGGGAGGGGGAGAGAGAGCCGGGGAGGGGGGAGAGAGCAGCGGGATGGGGGGAAGGCAAGGGGGGGAAATCGAGGGGGGTGGAGGATACGGGGGAGGAACCAGCGGGATGGGGGGGAACTTACCTCCTCCTGCTGCTTCCTCCTCTGCCTCATATGTGGAGGTCCCCCCCCCGCGAGTATCGCGGGTCCGCCCCTTGTATTTCACTATCACCCAACAAGAACAGTTCCACCCTTGACAGAACACAGCCTCTCCCCAAACATAACACATGGAGCTGCCTTCTACTGAAGTAGACCCCGGGTCCATTGTAGTCACTGAGTTGCCAACTCAGACTGGCAGCCGCTCTCCAGGGTCTCAGGCAGAGAAAGGTCTTTCCCATCACCTGCTGCCCAGTCCTTTTACCTGGAGATCTCGGCGACTGAACCTGGGATCTTCTGCAGGCCAAGCAGAGGCTCTGCCAGTGAGCCATGCCCCCCACCCAGATAGGCAAATGCTCGCTTTCCACTCTCGTGCTACATTTACATCTCCCATTTCCAATTTTGCACTTAGATTATCTACAGAAGAATCTGAAATGTTCCCAAATGTTCGATATTTTTTTTTAATGTAGTTTTATGACACCTCCAAATGGGGCAGGAGACCACGACCGCGTGACGGCGGAGGCTGGCAGTGCCGTGAGAAAAGCCTCGCCTTTTCTGCCGACGTTTCTCAAAGCAAATATTGAATCAGATTGTTCCGTCCTCTTGCCTTGAAGGCTCGGGGCCAGCTGCTGCATTTTCAAACCCCAAATATGTACTCTGTAAATGCAATAAGTGGGGAGAAACCAAAAACAAACCCTGGAACAGGCCCTGAAAGCCATCCAGACCTCCTCTTGCGTTATGATCAGCTCTGTTAAAAATGAGAACCTATAGGGCAAGAATCAACAAGAGAGAAACGATGAATTAATAACTTGTCGGGGAAGGAAGTCAGTGTGGTGGAGTGGCTGAGTCAGTGTGGTGGAGTCAGTGTGGTGGAGTGGCTAATGTCAGATTAGGATCTGGGAAACCCAGGTTCAAGTACCTACTTTGCCATGGAAGCCTGCTGGGCGACTTTGGGCCGGTCACACGCTCTCAGCCTACCCTACCTCACAGGGTTGTTGTTACAATGAAATGTCAGAGAGGAGAACTACAAGCATGGACAGCTTCAAAAGGGAATTAGATAAGCATATGGAGCAGAGGTCCATCAGTGGCTATTAGCCACAAGGTATAGATAGGGGCTCTGGGGCAAGGGATGCTCTGTCTTCTTGGTGCTTGGGGGGGGGTCAACAGTGGGAGGGCTCCTAGTGTCCTGGCCCCACTGGCGGACCTCCTGATGGCACCTGGTATTTCTGGCCACTGTGTGACACAGAGTGTTGCACGGGATGGGCCTTTGGCCTGATCCAACATTATGTTCTTATGTGAACAACATAAGCTGCACTGGGTCCCCATTGGGGGGAAAGGCAGGATATAAAATAAATACATTTTATTTATTTGGGAGCCAGCTTGCTGTAGCGGTTAGGAGTGCGGACTCTAATCTGGGAGAACCGGGTTTCATTCCCCACTCCTCCACTTGCACCTGCTGATGTGACCTTGGGTCAGTCACAAGCTCTGGCACAGCTGTCCTTGGAAAAGAGCAGTTTGTGTCAGAGCTCTCTCAGCCCCATCTACCTCACAGGGTGTCTGTTGTGGGGAGGGGAAGGGAAAGGAGTTTGTAAGCCGCTCTGAGACTCCAATTGAAGGGCGGGGTATAAATCCAATCTCTTCTTCTTCTTCTTCTTCTAATCTGGGAGAACTGGATTCGATTCCCCGCTCCTTCACGTGCAGCTTCTGGTGTGACCTTGGGTCAGTCACAAGTTCTCTCAGAGCTGTTCTCTCAAGGGCAGCCCTCGAAATGCATGCAGTAGCCAAATCGCTCGCTCACAACATTAATGGCAGTAGCTCACAAGGGTAGAATGTTTGCTCACAAGACTCCACAGCTTGGAGGGAGCATTGATGGTAACCATAGAGTTTTTCTCAAATGCTAGTACATTCCCCGCGCAATGTACCCTGCATGATGACGTCGCCTCTGGGTGACCTCATTGCACCGGGCACTTTGGCTCTGACGGGGCTCTTTAGGGGCGGGGCTCCCCCCACCAGGCAGCTGGGCAGCAGCGGATTGGGGGCCCCCATGGGGGGAATGGCAACCGTGAAAACGGCCAATCAGGGGCCCAGCTGGGCAGGAGCACCACCCACTTTCTAAAAACACTTGGCAGGTGCCAGAAAAGGTGCCGGTTTGGAAACGGAGATGAGCACCGCCCCCTAGAGTCGGATTTGACTCGCTTTCCAGCGAGGGAAACCTTTACCTTTACCTGTTATCAAGTCTCCCCTTAGACGTCTCTTTCCTAAACTAGAAAGTCCCAGCGACTCTTCAGCCTTTTCTCAGAGGGAAGGTACCCCAACCAATGTTCCCTCTAAGCTATGGAGTCTTGTGAGCAAAAATTCTACTTTGTGAGTTACTGGCATTAAAGTTGTGAGCAAGTGATTTGGCTACTGCATAAATCGGTTTGCTCTGGAGCCATATCCTTCCTGAGCTAAGACAGAAATGTGTGAGCCAGAGGCTCAAAAACCATGAGCTAGCTCACACTAACTCAGCTTAGAGGGAACATTGACCCCAACCCCCAAATCATCTGTCCCAGAGAACAGCCACTCATCCCAGATGCAAACGGTCAAGCGCCATACCAAACAGCTTCATGAATTCAGACTGAAGGCCGGGTTTCCGTCTCTTAAGAGGCCTTGCTGGATGTTGTCTCTCAAAAGGGCCCTTCTTTAGCTACGTGGACCTCCCCACGCAGACTCTAGCAGGTCCTCAAGAGGCCAAACGGACAGGCGTCGTGTCACAGATAAAAGGTGCGACAGATTGTGAGGAGAACAGGGATCT
>NW_015160520.1:0-2441 GCF_001447785.1 Gekko japonicus
TGGCTCTTACGTTGAGCAAGTTTGGTCACTCCTGTTTTAGATGCTATTCATTCTGCTTTTCTTCTTGTATCTGGCACTCCCATCATTGAATGCTTAAACTGCTGTTCCCTGTTTTCCCAAACAGTTCTGATTGTGCAACTTTTAAAACAATTTAATACAGTCTCAAGGGTTGATAGAAAATAAGAGGTGTCCTGTTGGGTTAGACCAGCGGTCTGTCTAGTCCAACAGCCTGTCATACAAAGTGGCCAATTGGCTGTTTAAAGAAAGGGCTAGAGGCCAAGACCTTCCCCTGATTTTGCCTCCTAATACTAATATTCCAGAGGTTTACTGCCTCTGCATGTGAAGGTTCCTTTTAGTCATCATGGCTAACAGCCATTGATTCTCCATGGCTCTGCCTAATCACCTTTCAAAGCCATTGATGCTAGTGGCCGTTGCTGTGTCCACTGGAAGGGAATTCCACAATTTCTATCTTGTTGAATGAGGAAGGGTTTCCTTTTGTCTATCCAGAATCTGTTGCTCATTAATTGCTTTGGATCCCTCTCCATTCTAGTATTTTGAGAGAAAGAGAATGTTCAGTCTACTTGATTTATACTTGATTTATAAGCCTCTATCATGCTCTATCAAGTTAAGACGCTGAACTGCAGGCTGTGGAAGGTTGGTAGTTCAGCAGTTCGAGACCCAGGTGCCGCATGACGGAGTGAGCTCCCCTCTCTAGTTCCAGCTCCTGCCAACCTAGCAGTTCGAAAGCAAGAAATTGCAAGTAGATAAATAGGTACCACTTCGGTGGGAAGGTAACAGCGTTCCGTGCGCCTTGGTGTTTAGTCATGCCGGCCACATGACCACGGAAACATCTTCGGACAGCGCTGGCTCTTCGGCTTTGAAACGGAGATGAGTACCGCAACCCTAGAGTCGGATTTGACTGGCTTTTGAGCAAGGGAACCTTTACCTCTTTAAGTAATAATACTTTGCCTTTCTGCACTCATTGAGGCCACCAAAGGAGCACATTTTAAAAACCATGAAAACCAAACAAAGCACATCTTTCAAATAGTAGAGACAGACACATGCATGAGAATTGGCTGAAAGAGGATGGTCTTTGCAGTGGATTTGATGTTACAGCCCATCTTGCACCATTTTTGTGGTATCTATGAATGCGTCAACTTGTAGGAGTTGAAGAAATGTGCTTATTTGAAACTGTAGTATTATTTCGGAGACCATGTCTGCACATTTTGTATGATCTGAGTTAGTATATGCTGTTACCTGCTGCTTCTGTAATCTGTTCAGCCTTGACAGGGCTCTGGAGTATTGATGTTGTATGTTGCAAAACAATTTTTGCCTGCAGAGAGTGGTCTACATGAGTTTCCTGCAGCTGCACTCAATAACCAAAAAGAAGCTGATGGCCTTATGGCCATCTGTTTGTTCTTGGGCAGTAATGAAACTTTTTGACTCTTCCTGACTTTGGTTTTGGTACTTTCCCTCTCCATTATTCACATTTTTAGAAAACAAAAACTATTGTTATTTATTGTACATGATGTTTAATAGTGCTTTGATGAGCTAGTGTGTTATGGTTAGAACTATGCCTTTACTCAGCCATGAAACTCAGTGAGTGACCTTGGGGAAGTCTCTAGTTTTCAGCTGAACCCAGAATTAATCGTAAAGACCAAATTCATTATTGTGCATAACACCCTGAACTTTTCGGGTGAGTGGATGAAAGGAACCATACATGATAATACTAACTGGTCTGTGGCAGCATTTACTACTACTTGGTCAATATGCCTGTACCTGCTCCTATTTTTAATTTTTAGTTTTGATAGCCACTTGCATTTGTAATTTGTACACCACTGAAAGTAGTTACATATGTTGTGTGACTGAGGTGTGTGTATATGTATGTGTGTGTATGTATATGTATATGTGTATATGTATGTGTGTGTATGTATATGTATATACACACACACATATACACATATATATAGGAAGAAGGCCCATTGTGGAAATAAAGACAACAGTCTCTAGAAAGAGGCTCTGGGAAAGTGCCCCGGCTGTGGGCAGTCAGTGTCAGTTCGTGGTGGCAACCTGAGCAGGGTATAATGACAGAGTCAGCATTGTCTCCAGGGTAAGTGTACTGGGGAATCTGCCACCAGTAGGATTAGATGGTGCAGCGGTAGGTAATCTAGTGATCCTACACTGTTAAGACAGCTTCAGACTCTCATTGGAGAAGGGGGCAGGGGAGAATAGGCGTGAAGCCTGATAGGTCAGGAAAGGAATTGTTAGTGAAGTGAGTCTCATAGGTCAGGTCCCGCTTTCTGTCTTTAATTTTCCTGTGCTCCACTACCAGGTCTCTCTTTGGGGTTGGTAGGCATGGGGGGAACACCATGCAGATCTGCCCTTACAGAGGAGGGAGAGCTTGTACCTGAATAGAACTTGGTCCTAAAGGTGCCACTGGA
>NW_015160520.1:2720-5090 GCF_001447785.1 Gekko japonicus
AGACAAAGAGACGAGGGGAAACTCTCTGACCCCCTGATCAAGGCTGGGCACCCCATCACCCACCCACCCCCATTAAGGCCCCAGCAGCGGCAGCTGTCAGCAGCAGCAGTTACCGAGAGAGCGGAGAAGGAGGCACGGGAAACTGTGACTGAGCGGCGGACAGCTGCGTGGAGAGATCTTTGGGAGGCATTAACGGAGGCCCTGTCCTGGGCAGGCAGGACGGAGGCTCCCAGCAGTGTTCGGGCGGTGGCTGTGGATGCGCCCGAGCCAGACCGAGGTCGGAGTAGTGGGGGTGTAATCAGAGCCGGCAGCGGGGCGAAGACAGTCCGGCTCACCGGCAAAGAAGACACCGCATGCCATCCAGCCCTCCCAGCGGCTTGAGAAGTGTTTGTGTGGGGGGGAAGAGACGGGCCGGCGATGTGCAGGGCACCGGGGAAGGAGAGGGAGCACACCACCCGGCCCTCCCAGCAGCTTGAGAAGGGGGGGAGACGGGCCGGGGACGTGCGGCAAGGTGGGGAAGGAGAGGCCGCATGCCCCCCGACCCTCGCAGTAGCTGCAGAAGCCAGGGTGGGGCAAAGACGGGCTGGTGATGGGCAGTGCGATGGAAGCACTTGGCCGGCCCGTGGGAGAAGCAGCAACGGAGGAGGGCAAAAGCCGAGCGGCGGCGGGGAGAGCCTTGGACGGTGCCCTTCTGAAGGCAAGCTGGCTGTCAGAGGGAAGGGGAGGCGGTGTAAACCGCCTCTCTTTCTCTTGGCTTGCTTGGCTTCCCCGTGGTCACGGGGAGGCTGAGCAAGCCGGCTCTTTGAGAGAAGGGGAGGCGGTGAAGTCCAGGCTGGCTTGGCCCGGGGCCGGAGGGAGCGACCAGGCCGCGTTGAGACCAGCCGACCTGTCCTCCTGGCTCCCCGCCGGAGTAATCGCCAGACCGTCCAACCCGCCCGATGCCTCCCTGGAGACTGAGGGCCAGACCCTGGGCAGCAGGTCTGTGGGCGAGATTGATGCAAGGCTGCAAGGCAGCCAATGGAAAGGGACTGGGGTGAATGGCAGATGAGCGGGCCAACTGATTTTGGCGCGCATCGAATCTTGTCACCTGAAGTCCCGATTATTATAAGGGGAGAGATACCTCTGCTACCTGGCATTCCATTTTCTGACACACATGGCCCGGCACAACAAGGTCTCATTTATGTCAGATCCGGCCCTCATAAAAAATGAGTCCGAGACCACTGCTCTAGGGTATCATGGACATTTGTTCATGTCTTGTGGCTCTCAGACACCTGACGTTTATTCTGTGTAGCTGTTATATTAAACAAGCTTGGCTGCCTCTGCTGGTGAATCTTTGCCTAAGTGACCAGGATTCCTAACTCTGGCTTCCGGTAGAACGGGGGCCTCCAACGTGCTGCCCGCCAACACCTTTTCTGATGCACACCAAGTGCTTTTAGAAAGTAGGTGTGGCCAGGTGGAACTGCTGCCCAGCGAAGCTTCTGATTAGTACTGGGGATCTGACTGGTGGCTGTTCAAATTAAAATAGCATCGTTTCAGCACAGGCTGCCGCCACAGTATTGTCCCCCCCCTCCTCTTTTCTGGTGCATTTTTAAAAATTACTCTTGTTGTCCCCTGCATTTTGAGTTCCCTCTGTCTGTGTGTGTGTGTCTGCCACTTTGCAGTGGCCTTTTTGTGGTTGGCTCCGCCTCCCACAGTGGTCATTTTAGGGTCGTGCTTCCCACCCTGTGTCAGAACTCCCAAGGTGCCCACTGGCTCAAAAAGGTTGGGGACCCCTGCAATGTAGAATCATTTTTAAAAGGGCTGGAGATGAGGCTAAAATATTTAAAGCTCACTCATTTCACTGGTCCTCCAGTGCTCCGGATAAGCAGAATGAGGATTTTGTAAATTAAAAAGGAGAAGGAGATTGATTCCTGGTCTGTGATTCCTGGTCTGTGAGTTGGTTGCCGTGGACTTTTTTTAAGGGTATTTTTGCATTTTGGGTCAGGTCACACGGACATTTAGTGCGGGCTTCGCTGCTGATCCCTCGCGCATTAAAGTTTCCTGTTCATATTGGCAAACCCTCCTCCCGCAAAGAAGCGGGCTGAGTCCCGCGGTTTCCGCTCTTTTTATCTGCGTTTTCTGACACCCATTGGAACAGGTGTTTTCCGATATCTCACGCTTTGTATCCGCGGTTTTGGCATCTAGACAGCAATCTGCCGTGACCACGCTACTCTCCCCCCCTTTTTTGTGTTTCCGGTTTAAGTTATGCGCCTGTGCAAACAGGCGCTAGCTTTTATTTTGGTCTTCTTAGTTTGTATGTATGCCCAAGCGCATGCGCAGGTTTTTTAAAAAGGCAACCCATGCCGCCACGGGGACAGCGCGCTGTGTGAT
>NW_015160521.1:0-2369 GCF_001447785.1 Gekko japonicus
ACGTTCTTATAGCATTTTGATGCTTTGTCCGGCGTCGAATGCCATCTGTGGAACATTTTGAAGATATTTTCTTTATAGGATGTGGCTCTTAGTAATTTTGTTGAGTTCCACATTTTTGATTTTGTGAGACATTTGTTAATATGCTGTTTAATCAATATGAATGAAGATGCTCTGGAGCAGGGGGTCCCAACCAATGTTCCCTCTAAGCTGTGGAGTCCCGTGAGCAAAAATTCCACTTTGTGAGCTACTGGCATTAAAGTTCTGAGCAAGTGATTTAGCTACTGCATCAATTAGTTTGCTCTGGAGCCATCCTTCCTGAGCTAAGACAAAAATGTGTGATCTGGAGGCTAAAAAACTGTGAGCTAGCTCACACTAACTCAGCTTAGAGGGAACACTGGTCCCAACCTTTTCAACCCTGTGGGCACCTTTGGCATTCTGACATAGAATGGTGAGCATGGCAACAAAATAGCTGCCACACAATGGCTGCCACAGGAGGCGGGGCCAGCCACCCCGGTGGCTGCCTCAACTTACCTTCACTCACACAGTGAAGATTCTTGGACTATGATGGCAGCTGCTGCCAAACCAATGTTTTTAAAAATGCACAGTCAATCACATGTCCAGTGGTCAATAAGAAGCCTTGGTGGCCAAAAGCATCACTTGGCCCCAGGAAAGGTGTCAGAACACTTGGCGGGCCCCAGGAAAGGTGTCATCAGGTGCCATGGATGGGGGGCCCTGATCTGGAGCTTTGTGGTGTGCCATTTTCCAATCTACAGCCAACAGTCACACACATGAAATCTTTTACTAAAAAAACACAATAATATTAGCCCGAATGTTTTGTCTGTTGATGAGCAACACAGCCAACATTCTGTACATATTTGGCAAAGGGAGCACAGTATCTCATTCTCAGCCCATTATCTATAAAATTCTGACAGAAGTCCTCCACCCTTATTGACCTGCTTGGGCTCTGAGATCCACGAATGCTGCCTTCCCGTGGGAACTGATCTTGGCTGAGGGAACACGTTGGTCAGAAACCATGTCAGGGGAGGGCTTTTTCAGTTACCGCTGCCAGGTGGTGGAATCCCCCTTCCCCAGGATGTATGAAGCAGCACCATCCCTACACATACCTTCCGGCCTAGACTGCAGAAGACCTTTCTTTCCCAGAAGACCTTTGGACTGGAAGAAGATATGGGATGGTACCAGTCTTGCTTTAGACACCTTCCCCGAACTTCTATGAGTTTTAGATGACTTTTATGAATCTTCCATTAAACTGTTCATGCTTTACTTTTTGTAGCTGCCCCAAGAACCTTGTAAGAAGGAAGGGGACCATTGGACCATTGACCATTGGCTATTTGATAGATTTATAGCCTGCCCTCCCCTGTACAACAGGGCTCAAAATGGGTAACAGCATAAATTAAAACAACTCTTATGATAATACTGGCACTGATAAGATGGCACATAAAAAAAGAAACACAACATAGTTGATATTATACATAACTGCTCATTATGGAACAATGGAACAGGTGAACTATGGGCAATGTTCCCTCTAAGCTGCAGAGTCTCATGACCTGAAATTCTACTTTGCTAGCCAAAAGACCTAAAGTTTGAGTCCAGTGGCACCTTTAAGACCAAATACATTTGATTCAAAGTATGAGCTTTTGTGTGCAAGCACACAGTCTGCCTTGCACACAAAAGCTCATACTTTGTGAAATATACTGGGTTTGACACACGAGTAGTGATCAGCGCATACTTTATTTGGATCAGATTAACTAAAGACAAACTAGCAGGACCAAAGGCCTGCTTAAATACGTGCACAACACAACACCACACCCCACACACACCCACTCCCCGTGATAGGCTATTTACAGTGCGGCTCCCGGTCTATAGGTTCCTTCCAGGATCCTAGCTACTTATTGTTCTCAGTACTGAGCTTGGTTAGTCCATGCCGGGTCCAGGACATCACTTTGTATAAAACATTGTTTGTTTTAAAGGTGCCACTGGACTCAAACTTTGTTCTGCTACTTCAGGCCAACACGACTGCCCACCTAACTCTAGGATTAAAGTTGTGAGCGAGGAAGGAAGGAAGGAAGGAAGGAAGGAAGGAAGGAAGGAAGGAAGGAAGGAAGAAGAAGAAGAAGAAGAAGAAGAAGAAGAAGAAGAAGAAGAAGAAGAAGAAGAAGAAGAAGAAGAAGAAGAAGAAGAAGACTGCCCACCTAACTCTAGGATTAAAGTTGTGAGCGAGGAAGGAAGGAAGGAAGGAAGGAAGGAAGGAAGGAAGGAAGGAAGGAAGGAAGAAGAAGAAGAAGAAGAAGAAGAAGAAGAAGAAGAAGAAGAAGAAGAAGAAGAAGAAGAAGAAGAAGAAGAAGAAGAAG
>NW_015160521.1:3660-5092 GCF_001447785.1 Gekko japonicus
TTTATAAAATGGAATGCATAGGCTGTCTGAAAAGGGGCAGTATGTGTTAGTTCTGGTGCTCTGAAGGCCTCACTGTTGCATTAATGGCCTGCAGTCAGTTATAGGAAGGAAGGAAGGAAGGAAGGAAGGAAGGAAGGAAGGAAGGAAGGAAGGAAGGAAGGAAGTTTATAAAATGGAATGCATAGGCTGTCTGAAAAGGGGCAGTATGTGTTAGTTCTGCTGCTCTGAAGGCCTCACTGTTGCATTAATGGCCTGCAGTCAGTTATTGTCTTCTTGCAAAATCCTGTTGCAGTAAATTCATTGAAAGCAAAGGGTGGATTGGATTATTTCCTGAACTCTGCCAACAGATATCTTTTCTGGCAACCGCCAAGTGTTTTGGCTAGGGTTGCCAGCTCCAGGTAGGGAAATACCTGGAGATTTGGTGGATGAAGGCTGAGAAGGGCGGGGTTTGGGGAGGGGGAGGGACTTCCATAGGGTATAATGCCAGAGTCCACTTTCCAAAGCAGACATTTTCCTCCAGGAGAACTGATCTCTGTTGCCTGGAGATCAGCCGTAATAGTGGGAGATCCCCAGCCATCACCCAGAGGTTGGCAGCCCTAGCTTTTGCCCGGCAAGGGTTCTGATTGGCCACTGGAGATTTGACTGGCTGTGCAGATTTTTTAAAACGTTGCTTTGGGAGCAGCTGCCACCACAGCACAAGGATCTTTCCTGTGTGACAGTAAGTAAACTACCACAGCCATTTGTGGCTGTCTCCACCAACTGCAGCAGCCATTGTGCGCCCATCGGGTTGTGTCAGAATTCCCAAGGAGCCCACCAGCTCAGAAAGGTTCAAGACTCCCAGATCAAGGATGTAAAAATTCTGTGCTTGTTTCTGTCGTAGTTGCTAGGGCAGTCTCCTCAGTTCTTCCCACGTTTCAGTCACTGCCACAGATGTGGTGTTTCTCTGGCTATCCTCTCTTTTTCAGTCAAACCAAGAATCTTCCACTCCTCTGCATCCCACATTTTAACCTGCCCCCCTTTCCTACAAGGAGTTCATGGATCTCTCCCCATTTTACTTACCCTCACAAAAACTCTGTGAGGGAAGTTGGCTGAGAGTCCGATCAGACAGCTCTTTAGATCCGCACAAGGCACGATTGCCTCACGGATCTAAAGGTAATGTCCAGACACAAAGATCTGGGAAATGTCCCTTTTCTGTGGGCATTCTGTTTTGCCGTGCTTCGGAGCCGTACTTAAAATATAGCATTTTAAATCTGGGGTTTTCAGTTACCTGCAGGACAACGGCGGACTTTCACCTGTCTGATCATTCCACCAGCGCGCAATCCTTTCGTCGGGGTGGACCATCCCAAGCGGGCGCCATTTTAAAAAATCTCTACACGTGCGTGGATCAACAAGGACATGCTCTTATGTCTATGCGCATGCGCAAAAAGGTTTT
>NW_015160522.1:0-3179 GCF_001447785.1 Gekko japonicus
CTGTGCTCCTAACCGTGCTCCTAACCACTATATCACTACGCCAAACTGGCTCTCATATCTATCTGTGTATATGAAAAGCGTGACCTGTTTTTCAATCTATGCTGTTTTAAACTGTTTTAATTGTTCTGTAAATTATATTGATATGTATTATAATTTTTATGATATGTTCTAGAAGAAGAAGAGATTTATACCCCGGCCTTCACTACCCAAAGAGGTCTCAGAGCGGCTTACAAACTCCTTTCCTTTCCCCTCCCCACAACAGACACCCTGTGAGGTAAAAGAAGAAGAAGAATTGGATTTATACCCCGGCCTTCACTACCCAAAGGGGTCTCAGAGCGGCTTAAAAACTCCTTTCACTTCCTCTCCCCACAACAGAGACACCCTGTGAGGTAAAAAGAAGAAGAGGTTGGGTTTATACCCCACCCTTCACTACCCAAAGGAGTCTCAGAGCAGCTTACAAACTCCTTTCCCTTCCCCTCCCCACAACAGACACCCTGTGAGGTAGAAGAAGAAGGAGAAGAGATTGGATTTATACCCCGCCCTTCACTACCCAAAGGAGTCTCAGAGGGGCTTACAATCTCCTTTCCCTTCCCCTCCCCACAACAGACACCCTGTGAGGTAGGTGGGAATGAGAGAGCTCTGACAGAAACTGCTCTTTTTCAAGGACAGCTCTTGTCAGAACTATGGCGTCCTCGCACTTAACCACTACACCAAACTGAGAGAGCGAGGGAGGAAAATGTCTTTCTCCCGACACTGTTCTTGATTTCACCTGCCTGTACCATGGCAGCCTCCAATTTAGTCCTGGCGACTTCAATCATCTGTTGGCGGATTCCGTTCTGCAGCCCGGAGCTCGGTTTCTCCCCTCCTCGAAGGCATCTTACGCGGCACCTTCCGTCCAAAGAGACTCCGAGTCACACACTTAACAACCTGAAACAAATTATACGAAACAGGGCCGAATCGTTTTCACACATCGTTTGAAACGCAACCTCTGTCTGGGGCTGGCGGGAGGCAAATCGTTTTAACAGCCGCTCGGTGTCATTTTATGATGTGGGGCCCGATCGACAAGGACTATCGCAAGACCCCCGGCCTCCTTGGCAGTGGCGGGTTTCTTTTCCTTGTCCTTTAGCGAGACGGCGTTTCCCAGGTTGAGGATTTAAGCCGGAGGGAAGGATGCCAGCGTGCTCTCCCCCCCCTCCCCGTTCATCAAAATAAAGGGTCTGATTTCATTTTACTTAGAGGCCAAGTGGAATCACACATAATTTGTGAGACGCGTTTGAAGTCTTGAGTCTGAATTTTCGAATTGGGAAATCTGATATTCAGGGATTACCGACAGATTCCAGAAATAGACTTGAGGAGTTCTCTCATTGAACCCATTATACAGAAATGAGGTGGCAGACTGAGGCAATAGGATACTGGACTGTAGACCAGGAGGAGAGATTGGATTTATACCCCACTTGAAGGAGTCTCAGAGCGGCTTACAATCTCCTTTCCCTTCCCCTCCCCACAACAGACACCCTGTGAGGCAGGTGGGGCTGAGAGAGCTCTTTCGAGGACTGCCCTTGAGAGAACAGCTCTGAGAGAACTCGTGACTGACCCAAGGTCACACCAGCAGCTGCATGGGGAAGAGTGGGGAATCAAACCCGGTTCTCCCAGATTAGAGTCCACCCTCTTAACCACTACACCAAACTGGCTCTCAAGATGGTTCTTCATATTCTCTGCTCCCAAGCTTTAAAGGTCAAACCCCAAACTTTGAATTGAGCCTGGGAGCAAATCAATAGCCAGTGTAACAGCTGTAGTATTGGCATCACATGCTCCTGATAGCTGACCCCAACCAGGCAGAATTCTGCACTAGCTGTAGCCTCTGAACAGTCTTCAAGGGCAGCCCCAAGCAAAGTGCATTGCAGTAGTCCCATGGCTGCCAAGCTACGGGTCGATACAGTTGAGAACCACAAAAACATCCGTGCTCGGAGGCAGGAAAGTGGATCCCATTAGGATGGAAGAGACATGTCAAATCAGATAACCGTAAAAACGTCCATCTGTTTACAGCTAGCCGCAGCGGCGCTGCGCAATTTCCTGTTCTCCAGCACTGTCGCACTTCGCCCGCACCAGGTAAACTTTGCCCATCAGCACATCATTTATCAGTGGGCAATCTCTGTCACCCGTCCTCCTCCGCTAGCGTCACCCCAGGCATCTTCTCACGCCTCCTTCTCGCTGGTTCCCTTTTCATTGGAGATGCCGTCATCTTGGAAGGAGAAATGCTCATTTCCTTGCGTCAATACGGGTCACTTCCCCGGTTCCTGAAGCCTGGCTGTTTCCTTTCCTTTCCACCCTTGAGAGACATCATCATTTGCTGCTGTTCGCAACACAACTGCTCACGGAAAAAACAAAATTGCCCATCGATTTCCCCAGGGTTTTTTTGGGCAGGAACGCACAGGAACGGAGTTCCGGCTGGCTCCCAAGTTGGCCACGCCCAGCAGGAACTCATTAGCATAATAGGCCACACCCAACAGCAGAAACTCATTAGGATTGGCTACATTAGGGGTGTGTGGCCTAACATGCAAAGGAGTTCCTGCTACAAAAAAGCCCTGGGTTTGGACAACAAACAAGGTAAACAGAATAACAAGCAAAAGGTGGTTGTGGCTGGATGACCACACTTCTGGTAACATGGGGGTGTGTCCTAATGTGCTAATGAGCTGTGGTATCAGGGGTGTGGCCCAATATGCTAATGAGTTCCTGCTGTTGGGTGTGGCCTATTATGCTAATGAGTTGCTGCTGGGCTTTTTCTACAAAAAGAGCCCTGCTTGAAACTATCGTATCCGCATCTCCACCCGTTGAAATCATTCAAGGGTGTCTATTCCTTGGCTCCGTTATCAACCAAAACGGAAACTGCAGCCGAGAAATCAGAAGGAGATTGGGACTGGGAAAGGCAGGACATGAAGAAGCCAGAAAAGATCCTTAAGCGTAAGGATAGTGTGTCCAGTTTTGGGCACCACATTTTAGGAAGCATGTTGACAAGCTTGAGCGTGTCCAGAAGAGGGCAACCAGGATGGTGAGAGGGTTGGAATCCAAGTCTGACGAGGAAAGGCTGAAAGAGTTGGGTCTGTTTAGCCTGGGAAAGAGAAGGCTTAGAGGCAGGGGTCGTTTCGTAGAAAAAGAGCTAGGGGAACTCATTAGCATAA
>NW_015160522.1:3490-4747 GCF_001447785.1 Gekko japonicus
TTTATTTATTTATTTATTTATTTATTGCAAGACTAGATCTAATGGGTGGAAATTGCAAGGGAGTTGATACCGGCTAAATATCAGGAGGAACTTCCGAACCGTAAGAGTGGTTGAGCAGCGGAACAGAATTGCCTCGGGAGGTGGTGGATGCTCCTCCGCTGGGTGTTTCCGAACAGAGGCTGGACGAGCCAGCCATCTTTCGGGTATGTTGTAGGGCTATCTTTCGGCTATGCTCCTGCAGAGTGCGGGGGGTTGGACTAGATGACCTGCAAGGTCCCTTCCAACTCTTACATTCTATGATTCTGTGATTCTATATGTTGCTGGTGACCAAGATGAAGAAGAAGAAGAAGAAGAAGAGGAGATTGGATTTCTACACCGCGTTTCACTCAGAGTCTCAGGGCATTTTACAATCTCCTTTTCCTTCCCCTCCCCACAACAGATACCCTGTGAGGCAGGTGGGGCTGAGGGAGCTCTCTCTCGAGAACGGCTCTTGAGAGAACAGCTCTGAGAGAACTTTTAACTGACCCAAGGTCACACCAGCAGCTGCATGTTGAAGAGTGGAGGAATCAAACCCAGTTCTCCCAGATTCCAGTTCGCACTCCTAATCACTACACCAAAATGGCTCTCAAGATCATTCATGTCATAGTATTCCCCACTACTATGTATAGGTGTCGAAGTTGGACAATGAAGAAAGCTGACAGGAATAAAGTTGATTCCTTTGAAATGTGGTGTTGGAGGATAGTTTTATGGATACCATGCACCACCACAGACACATCAGTGGGTTCTAGGCTAACAATAATAATAATAATAACACTAATTGTATGGCCTCGTGTGTAGAATATGAACCAAATAGGGCTAAGCTAAACCATATATATGAAAAAGTACAAATATTTATTAAGGTGTACACATGTTAAAACTTTCCTGATTAAAAATGGCTTTGTCTAAAATCAGACTGTAAAAGCTTGTCCACTTTACATACAAATGATGGGTAAAAACTTTACAACCAAAGACCGTACACGTTTCGGCCCCTAAGAGCCTTCCTCAGTGGTCACCATTATCTATATATTCTAGACACACATTCAAAGACCTGTTACAGAATTCTAGTATCCATATAATTAAACCAGATGTTGTTTCCTGAAATAGTTCAAAGAAAATAAAGGGGGGGGGGAGAGAAACATCTTCATTATTTTGTCCAAATGTATCAAAGAAACCATTATTATCTATTAGTGATGGCCCATCACTAATACCAGGAGTCCA
>NW_015160523.1:0-926 GCF_001447785.1 Gekko japonicus
TTGGGAAATTCCTGGAGATTTTATGGTGGCGTCTGAAGACAGGGCTTGGGAAGGGGAGAGTTCTCAGCCAAATATAAAGACATAGAGTCCACCTTCCAAACCAGCCATTTTTCTCCAGGGGGACAGATCTCTGTTGACCAGAGTCCAGTCGTAATTCTGGGAGATCTCCAGGTCCCACCTGGAGGTTGGTAACCCTAGTCTCTACAAGTGCCTTGAGTACATGTTTCCCACTATCCAGCTCAGTATCTGAGCAAGGCTGGTGTCATAAGCCTGTGTGTGACTGAAGTTTCCAATTTAGGGCTTTGGAATGTGGAGATTCATAGTCCGGCCAGGAGTTTACTGTCTTCTGCCGTTTCTGGTCTTAACCTTTGCCCTTGCCACTAGATTTAATTAGCTAACATTATAGAAGGATTACAAAACATAGCCATGTCAACCCCATCTGTATAATTAATCTTCTCTTTTCCTGATTACATAAATCAGGGATAACTTGACAAAATATTAACTGTGCTATTATTGGAGACATTTCAGTCTTTATGCCAAGATTTTCCTGTAGGGTAAGGAAACGGGCCTTACAGTGAGCAATTAGCTTCATCACCATTGAAATTCAAATAAAATATGCAAAAGCCAGTCATTTTAGATAAATGGACCTTACAGAAATTACTTGTGCCCACTCGTAGCAAGGACAGGAGAATTATGACATTGCTCTCTGTAGCTAGATACAGTGTTCATGTTGACTGTATGCAAATAGTCAAGAGTTTGTGCTGTCATTAAAAATATTTGTTTGGTGTAGTCAGGGGTCGTTTCGTAGAAAAAGAGCTAGGGGAACTCATTAGCATACCTCATTAGCATATGCCACACCCCCTGACATCACCGGAAGTGTGTCATAAGGCCACACCCCCTGACATCACCGGAAGTGTGCGCCGCCG
>NW_015160523.1:962-4641 GCF_001447785.1 Gekko japonicus
GGCAGGGGTGGGGAGAGGCAGGGAGGAAGCAACTTACCCTCCCTCTTCTCCTGCCTCCTCCTGGCTGAATGAGGGCTGGAAGCGGGGTGGCCGGAAGCGGGGGGCGGGGCTTTGTCATGTGCCCTGCCCCCCGTACCTCACCCAGGGGAACTGCGATCCCCCGTGATCCCCCCCGAAATGACGTCTGGGTGTAGTGGTTAAGTGCGCGGACTCTAATCTGGGAGAGCTGGGTTTGATTCCCCCACTCCTCCACTTGCACCTGCTGGATGACCTTGAGCAAGCCATAGTTCTGATAAGAGTTGTTCTTGAAAAAGAGCAGTTTCTGTCAGAGCTCACTCAGCCCCACCTACCTCACAGGGTGTCTGTTGTGGGGAGGGGAAGGGAAAGGAGTTTGTAAGCCGCTCTGAGACTCCCTTGGGTAGTGAAGGGCAGGATATAAATCCAATCTTTTCTCTCTTCTTCTCTTTGCTAGAGGGGAATGTAGATGCATGTTGGACTTGCCATTTGTCTGCCGGAGGGAAATGGGGGCACATTTCGAGGCTTCCAAGTGTAAGGATGAAATGAGAGTTCTAGGTGATGGAAACCAAGCCCTGGTTTCCAAAGCCAAGTAAATCCATTCTTTTTGTTGTTGCCGTCATGTCATAGCTGATTTATGGTGGCTCTGTGGAGTTTTCAAGGCAAGAGATGTCCAGAGGTGATTTTCCATTGCCTGGCTCTGCATAGCGACTCTGGTATTCCTTCATAACCTCCCATCCGAATCCTAGCCAGGGCTGACCCTTTCGAGATCTGACAAGATCGGACCGGCCTGGACCATCCAGGTCAGGATAGCCTACGATAAAAATTCCACAAGAGCCATTTTACCCTCATTTTACCCTCAAAAGGATCCATGCCCAGACACACTTGTTCCAGTTCAAATAAGTTATTTTTAAGAACCCTCATCCTCCCCAATCATATATCGCCAACATCCCCGCTCATCCCTGGAATGCCCCCCAAATCCCCCAGAGATAAGACCTGGCAGCTTTAGGTGCAACATTTAGCTTTGTCATTTTGAAGACAGAGTTTAGGTCTGCTCCCCTCATAGTACTGGCTGCAGATGGTCTTCACATGGATTGTCTATCAACAGTCCAGTGGAGCCTGGGCGGTGGGTGTCGCCTTCTGACACACTTCTGGCGATGTCGGGGGTATGGCATATGCAAATAAGTTACGCTAATGAGTTATGCTAATGAGCTCCTGCACCTCTTTTTCTACAAAATGACCCCTGTATGATTCTGTGTATGTGTGTGGGAGGGATACAGTGTACACTGCAGACAGAGGTGCACTGCATCTTCCTCACGGGATCTCTGTCGATGAAGGCCAACCTACTTGATGTCAGGGATGATGGGTAGACTTGTGACCCCCGCCAAAGTTACCTCTAAATGCACTGGTTTTTCTTCATAAGAGTGAATGACAGCTGCTATTGTGGAAATGAATGAAAACTACACCCAGGGACAACTCTGAGGCAGGGGTCATTTCCCGCAGGAGCACACAGGAGTGGAGCTCCGGCAGTAAAGAGCCCAGGGGGCGGGCACATGCAACAAGCCCCACCCCCTGCTCCCAGCAGCCCTCAGTCAGAGCAAGAAGCAACCAGGTAAGCTGCAGAGCCCCCCGGCCCCCCAGTCCAAAACAGTCCAGTGGCACCTTTAAGACCAAGTTTTATTCAGGTACAAGCTCTCCCTCCTCTGCCAGGACAGATCTGCACGTTCCCCCCCCCCCAATAGCTAGCAATCCAAAACAGTCCAGTGGAGCCTGAGCGGTGGGTGTTGCCTTCTGACACACTTCCGGTGATACCAGGGGGTGTGGCATATGCAAATAAGTTATGCTAATAAGTTGTGCTAATGAGCTCCTGCACCTCTTTTTCTACGAAATGACCCCTGGATTCATCCAATGTATGGTCCACAATACCCTGGCTATAATTATGGCGAGTCATATATAAAAGACAATGCTCTGTATTTATCTTTTGGTTATGCTACCGTACTGTGGCCAGATAAAAGAGCTGAAATGCTTCTCATATGGCTCCCCATTCCACCCAACATTGCCATTCTGACACTCCAATATATCTAAGCCCTGGACAGCTGAAAGCCAGTTTGGTGTAGTGGTTAAGTGCATGGACTCTAATCTTGGAGAACCGGGTTCAATTCCCCACTCCTCCACTTGCACCTGCTGGATGAACTTGGGCAAGCCGTAGTTCTGATAAGAGCTGTTCTTGAAAAAGAGCAGTTTCTGTCAGAGCTCTCTCAGCCCCACCTACCTCACAGGGTGTCTGTTGTGGGGAGGGGAAGGAAAAGGAGTTTGTAAGCCGCTCTGAGACTCCTTTGGGTAGCGAAGGGCGGGGTATTAATCCAATCTCTTCTCCTCTTCTTCTTTGGTGTAGTAAGCCATGGACTGGAGATGGGAAAGGGTTAAGACGCTTTCAGCACAATCCTAAACAGAGGTTAGGTCAATGGTCTTAGAAGGACTTAAGACTGAATTGTTTGCCTTTTGTGGGGGGGGGTGTTCTGTTAAAACATGTTCTTGGGAAGAGAAGCCACCTTGTCCCCATACTTGTTTTTATATGACTCTGTAAAGATCATTTTTGAGCACAGGAACAACAGTTTATTAGGCCTATATTTCAGAAAGTTCCAATTATAGTGTATACAGGGGGAAATATAATCAGAAGCCAAATTATTTTAATAGATATAATCAACATAATTAAGACATCAAGCCAATTATAATCTATGTGCACTTAAAGTTCTGTACATTTCCATCTCAGCTGCTTGATGATGTGATGATAGTTATACTAAAAAAAAAATGTGCTTGATGTAATATTCTCATCTTCCTTAATTTTCATACCCCCACCCCCAAATCTGAAGAGAAACTGTGAACTCGGTACTACCACTTTCTCTGAAAGACTTGATTCCAGCATCACAAAAGCGTTACCCATATGTGGTTTGGAGGGGGGCAGACTACTAATAATGAGACCCCACTCCTAGGACAGGCAGGGATCGTACATATGTTGAATATTGTAACTCTGCGTGCATGAGGATCTGAGAAGGAAAGGGCTAAGAGAATTCTCTCACTTGGGTACACCTGGCAGTTGGCTCTACTTTCTCTTCGGTTAGATGCTGAGCCTTTTTGGCTGTTGCTTGCCTTCTGTTTCATCTTATATAGGATCTTCTTCTCTCTCTTACCAGGGGTTGGAACTGTAGCAAGTTATCCTTTTTGGAGATAATCTGTTAATATACCTACATGAATATGTCATGAAAGATGTGCCTGTATTTTTGTAAAGAAAATTTCTTTCTCTCGTTACCATTGGAGTCAGACCATCTTTGTAATTTGTTTGAACAGCATTTTCCCCTTAACCAGGAAACATGGTGGATAAGGGATGCTGCGTAAAGCTTCCAGATCTTTTCTGTTGCCCCAGAAAGTCGGACCAGAATCAGTGGGTTGAAATTAAATCAGAAGAGTTTTCGGCTAAACATTAGGAAGAACTTCCTGACAGTTAGAGTGGTTTCTCAGTGGAACAGGGCTTCCTCAGGAGGTGGTGAGCTCTCCTTCTTTGGAGGTTTTCAAACAGAGGCTAGATGGCTGTTATGTACGCGGACCGCCACCAGGGGTCCGCGCCGCGGCATAGGCAGCTTGGATCCTAGAACAATGGAAACTT
>NW_015160524.1:0-4588 GCF_001447785.1 Gekko japonicus
TAAGAGCATTAAGGCGTCTCGAGCGCTAGCCGTCTCATCCTCTGCGAGGCAACAATATCGTCCCCACACCTGGTCGAGGTCCTGGCAGAGACGTACCCCAACTCATCAATCTCCGGACACAAGATGGAGACCGAGAACGTCTTTGGGAGGCCAAAACCCCGCCTACCAAAAGCCAAAGTTCGGTTCCAAATATCAAGCTTCCCGCACCAAACAGCCCAACCCCTCCAAGCAGGGTTTTTTACTTTCCTGTCACCGAGTCAGCTCATACCTGTCTCTTTCCTTTTATCCATGCCTGGCATCTCATCACCTCAGACAAGTGGGTTCTGTCCATCTTGACCCAAGGTTACAAAATTCAGTTCCATCAGAACCCCAACACTCCGGTCATCGTCTCCATGCCCCCTTCCCCGAGGAGGTGTCCGTCCTCCTGCAGATGGGAGCCATCGAAAGTATACCACCACACCTCCAAGGGACGGGATTTTACTCCCAATACTTCACAGTCCCGAAGAGAGACGGAGGCGTTCGACCCATATTAGATCTCAGGGAACTGAACCGTTTTGTGACCTAACACCGCTTCCGCATGGTCTCCCTACAACAGATCATGCCACTGCTTCGCAGACACATCTGGATGGTCACCCTAGAAATCCAAGACACATATTTCCACCTTACTATCCACCCCTTCCACCGCCAATACCTATGCTTTGCAATTGGCCAACACCACTATCAATATACGGCCCTACCATTCGGCCTTTCCAGTGCCCCGAGAATTTTCACAAAGACCATGATTGTGGTTTCAGCTTTCCTATGTCTCCGAGGGGTGTCCGTCTACCCATACATAGACGATTGGCTTCTGGTGGCTCCTTCACAACACGCCCTGGTCTCGAACATAACAGAAACTCTGTCACTACTGGACAACCTGGGCCTAAGGGTCAATCAACAAAAGTCTCACCTGTGTCCTGTCCAGCAAATACAATACATCGGCGCTATCGTGGACACCTCCAGACAGGGCCGCAGACATCATTTCCCTAGCCACCGTCATCTGTACCCAACCCTCCGTCACCGCCTTCAAAATCCAGAGGCTGCTCGGTCTCATGGCTGTGACTACGTCGGTTCTCGTCTGCAAGAGGGAAGTCTCGGAGCTCTGAGACGGGCAAGGAGACAGCCGACCGGGATGAGGGAGGTGACAGGGGCAGCGTGTGCCTTGACACAGACAGGCCGCTTCCCCACAGAGCGCGTCCCCGTGTACACAGCAGTAGGGCAGGTCTCCAGGAAACGCCGCCGTCACTGAGGCCTGCGGGGCTATCGCCCCCCAACATAGGTGGCCGTTCTGCGCTGCCCGGGCGATGACCTCTGCGCTTCCTGCTCCGGGCGGGGTCAAAACGCCCCCACTCCGGGCAGAGCGTCGGAGCTCTTATAGGGAGGCGGGGCCACCTGTGATTGATAGCCTAGTGGCCAGTAGAAAGGAGAGATGGGGTGGAGGTTAGGATAAAAGGGGAAACGGAAGGGAGACCGGGGAGTAAGAAAGGACAGAGCAGAGAACAGAGACGGGCTGACTGAGAGTTGGAGGGAGAGACGACGAGGCAGACGTCTCCTGTGGCTCTCATGGGTGCAGGTCTGCCTTCGGTGACGGAACCAGGTAGCCGGCCCTATTCTGAGGTCTCCCGTTCCCCTTAAAAGGGGGCCGCCATCTCCAGGGACGGCGACTGGAGGTAAAGACGCCCCCTTTGAACAGGCTGGGGCGTCACACATGGAAATGCTTTAAAGCCCCCCTTTAGGAGAGCTATTTTACTGTCCTTCAGGTGATGGTGTTTCTGTTTCAGAAAGTCTCTTCAGAACACAGAGGTCAGGACTTTCTGACTATCTTTGGAGCATCTGTATCATCAGAGCCTAGTCTTCTTCTGACGCCTTTTGTGTGTGTGTGCAGAAAAAGTGTTCTCTATGGGCCTTCATTTTTTATGAGGGAGCATTCCGTCACATAAATTCTCACCTGTGATCTGAAGTGGCCAAAGCCTGCCTTTACTACTTCAGTGACAGCTAGGCCTCTCCTCAAGAAACCAGCAGGGAACAATATCATATTGGACAGCTGCTCCCAGTCCCCACTGAGGGAGAACTTACCATGATGGGTAATCAGGTCAGATGCACCAAATATAAAGAAGGTGGTAGTAGATGGTGAGGTTCACGTTGCCAACCTTTCTGTGGTGGGTGGAGATCTCCTGGGATTACAACTGATCCCCAGGAGACAAGGATCAGCTCCTCTGGAGAAAATGGTTGCTTTGGAAGGTGGACTCTATGGCATTATAACCTGCTGAAATCCCTTCCTCTCACCAAACTCAGGCTCTAGCCCCCAGATCTAATTCCCAACCCAGAGCTGGCAACCCTACGTAAGGTCTATTGTTTCCTTTCCCTGCTTGGAGGCTTCCCAAGGAATTCTGGTTGACCACTGTGGCAAGTGAGAAGTTGTTAGATGGACCTTTGGGTCTGATCCAGCAGGCCTCCTTACAGTCTTAGAAAGTCTTCCATCAATATTTAGTATTTTACCCCCCGCCCCGGCAGCTATCCAGCTATACATCATTACACCAGTTATCAAGTGCACATACATTCACATTAAATATTGCTGTGAAACTGCTGGGGTCTTGACACACATGGTGTGAACCATGGCCTGTCACAAAAAAGCT
The DNA here is from genome assembly GCF_001447785.1 of Gekko japonicus. Lineage (NCBI taxonomy): Eukaryota > Metazoa > Chordata > Lepidosauria > Squamata > Gekkonidae > Gekko > Gekko japonicus. The sequence goes on from NW_015160524.1 coordinate 2,673, forward strand.
TATTTCTTAATGCTTTTTAATGTTCCTCAGTAGGTGTTAATTGCTAGAACATCGTCCCCTGATTGCTTCATTCAGGTGCCTATAAAACCTTGAAAAAGGGAGACCTTCCCAGCTGAGGGAAGGGGACAGGTGTGTGTCTATGAAGAACAGATAGAAGCAGACAGACAGCTGTGAATTAGCTGAGGTACCTTGGGGTATAGAATCATCTTCTTTTGGGTACTGAAGTGGGGAATAACATATCTGATACCTTATAGGAGCATCTTTACCTCCACTGATGCTGCCCCTCTATATTTGTAAATAAAGCAAATATCACAAAAATAGCCACCATGCTTACGCTACTGCTGTCTCATCCAAAAAAATTAAATCTAGTAGTGCTATCCTTGAAACTTTTCACTACCCAGGAAAGTGGGGAACACATAACAATTTATGTTAATGTGTGGGTATCAGGGCTGAAAGGATCCTGCAAAACATACAGTGCTGTAAAACATAAGCCTTGATCTGGCCGACACTCACTTCTGGGCCAATCCTGAACTATCCAGCTCAGCTCTTACATCTGAAAAGATTATTGCCACATCTCTGCAGGACTCAAATAAAGTGCTAAATGCAAATAAGCTTGAACAGTCTGTTAAGGAGAAAGAGAGGGGCAGAGACGCATTTGATAAGGTGGAATCCCTGAGGGGCGCCTCCCCTGCACTAGTAACAGATCAACATATCATATTACAATTTTGAATCAGAATTATTTCAATTAATGTGCACGTATTTGCATGAGTGGGAGAAAAATCCCCATTCACTTTCTAAGCCCTCACATGGCTGGTGCCTCACACTGCTGGAATTTAATCCTTCCAGGAGGCAGGCTTTGTGGTCTGACTCTGCAAAGTGCTTGGGCACATTATTGATTTTAAGACCATGAGAAATCCTGCTAAAGGAATTGCTCAGCATATGTTAAGGATGTGGCATGATTGAGCCAGAATGTCTCCCCCCGCACCTCCCCTGCCCTTAGCTAAGTTGAACTGTGATAGTTCCATTGACTTCAGCCAAGGGGAAGAAATGAAACATCTGGCACAACTGCTTAGCCCCAATCTGCCAAACATGGGTTTGATTACTATCCATACTAGACTCACAGACAGGTCAACAGCAGGCTATGGCATGCCATGCTCCTAATCTGTAGTTCAAAACAGGCATACAGGATAGTAGCCAAGGAAAGTTACGTACATTTTAGCTTAAAGCAAGATACCCCCAGGAAACCATCTGGGCAGAGTGGCCAACCTGAAGATGCCCACTGTTCTCCTGCAGCCCCATCAGCTGTAGGGCTCATCATAAACTGAAACAGTGTGAATTAATCCTTTTTATATTCAAGGAAAATTCCAGTTCTGTATTTCCCAGAAAAAAAACTCCCCCCCTCCCCCCCCCCCCCCCCGGGGCATACCGCCTAGTATCACATAAATTCAAAAGGATTTTCCTGCTTTCTGGAAGAAGCAATATTATTTTGTTTATTTATCTATTTTTTTTGGATTTCTATCCCACCCTCCCCACAGGCGGGCTCAGGGCGGCTTACACTTAAGGGCACTGTGTGCCATGATATATAAAAACATATAAAAACAAGATAAAACAATCATATCTTACAATTAAAGTGCTCAGAATAATGTTGGTCTTAGAGAGACAGCAATAACTTTCTTGTCTCTGTGGGAACAATACTAAGCAGGTCTACTCAGAAATAAGTCCTATTTTATTCAGTGAAGCTGCTATCAGGAAAGTGCTCTGAGGGGAAATCATATTGGAGCAATCATAGTGGAACAAAAAAATCCCAACTGTAAATATATGATGAGGGGGTCTGAAAGGCTGAGACTGAAAGAGATCTTGAGCTCATAGTGAAAAGCTCAATGAAAGCGTCAACCCAATGAGTGGCAGCGGTGGAA
>NW_015160525.1:0-4288 GCF_001447785.1 Gekko japonicus
AAAATCAGCTTCTAGCCTGAAGAGGATCGTACAGACTGGCCCATTGTTTTATGCTCAGTTTAGTGTTTCTGGGTTTATAACGGTTGTGAATTTTTGTGGTTTTATGGTTGGTTGGTTTGAAAATTATTTTATCTTGTCTCATTTTGTCAGCTACCCCAAAAAGGTGGCGTCTGAAGAGGCAGCATAGACACGTTTTAAATAAACACAGATCCTTCAAGATGGTAGCTTTGATCTACCAGCATCACAAAAATCACACAGTTGGAAGGGGCCCCAGAGGCCATCTAGTCCAACCCCCTGCTCAATCCGGGGTCAGCGTAGAGCAACCCCGACAAGGGTTTGTCCAGACGCTGCTTGAAGACGGCCGGTGTGTAGGGGGGAGCTCACCACCTCCCAAGGCAGCCGATTACACTGTGGCACAACTCCGACTGTCAAGATCCAGCCGGTATCTTCTTACCCTTAATTTAGACCTATTATTGCAAGTCCTCTCCTCTGTTGCCCACAGGAACAGCTCCCCGCCCTCCTCTAAGGGACAACCCTTCAAATACTTCAGGAGAGCCTCAACCTCCTCTTCTCCAGACTGAATATTCCCAAGTCCCTCAGCCTTTCCTCACAGGGCTTGGTCTCCAGGCCCCTGATCATCCTCCTCACTCTCCTCTGCACCTCGGTCTAGTCTAACATCTTCTCAAGCAATGGCCAACTAGATGCCTCTGGAAGGCCTACTAGCAGGACATGGAGGTCAAAGCGTCCCCTGATGTGGCCCCACATCGTTGGTATTCTGAAGGACCTGCCTGACTTTATTCCCTAAAAAAAAAATTGGACACACACGACCCAATCAGTTGAACAAGTATAAAGCCAACAGTCGTGATAGTCTGACCCACAATCAAACAGTCATAAGCATATGGAGCAGAGGTCCATCAGTGGCTATTAGCCACAAGGTATAGATAGGGGCTCTGGGGCAAGTGATGCTCTGTCATCTTGGTGGGAGGGCTTCTAGTGTCCTGGCCCCACTGGTGGAGCTCCTGATGGCACCTGGTATTTCTGGCCACTGTGTGATAGGACTGGATGGGCCTTTGGCCTGATCCAACATTGGCGTCTCTTATGTTCTTATGAGTCCAAGTGAGAGAGGCAGACTGTAAATGACACAAGTCAGCAAATGAAACAAAGTGCCAAGTCCTGCATCCAAACACGGTTGGATATGAGGCTGCAGTTGTGCTGTAGTTGTGTCCCTCAATTTCCCAGGCAATCCGGCCACCAATGACCTGTGCAGTGCAGCTATAGCGTCCTCTCCAACCCCGTGTGGACGCGGCATACAATCTCCCCGGGGCACCAGCGACGGGAAACTGGTTAAGTGCACAGACCCTAATCTGGGAGAACCGGGTTTGATTCCCCACTCCTTCACGTGCAGCTGCTGGTGTGACCTTGGGCCAGTCACGAGTTCTCTCAGAGCTGTTCTCTCAAGGGCAGTTCTCGAAAGAGCTCTCTCAGCCCCACCGACCTCACAGGGTGCCTGCCGTGGGGAGGGGAAGGGAAAGAGGATTGTAAGCCCCTCTGAGACTCCTTTGGGTAGTGAAGAGCAACGTATAAATCCAATCTCCTCCCCTTCCTCTTGTTCTTCTTCCTCTTCTTCCTCCTCTTCCTCTTCTTCTTCTTATCCTTCTTCTTCTTCCTCCTCCACACCCCCTTCCGGTCTCCTTCCTCGCCACTGCCCCCCTCTCCCTCCCCTGCCAGAGTCGCCCCTGACAAATTGGCTGTGCGACTGAGTGGCGAGAGTTCAATTAGCAGACACACTCCGCGAGCCACCGGCGCAAGTGACCTTACAAGTTTAATTAACGTCCCATCATTATGAGAGATTGAGATCAAAGCGCCGTCACTTTGATAAATTAACAAATTATCACCCTGAGGTTCTCCTTCTCTCCCCCCCCCCCCCCCCATCTATATTGTCCAGCTCATTAAAGAGTCCGCTCCGGGCATGGCTTTTCCCTCCCTGCCCGGAGTCCGCGTCAGTCTCTTTGGAAAGATGAGAGAATCGCCGTGGTTCTTTCTCACAAGACAAGAACTCCTCGTGGGCACTCCAGATGCAATTGCTGAGCAGTCGGGTTAGAATGGATAACAGGAAGTCCTTCTTCACCCAAAGAGTGATTAAGACATGATGGAATTCACTGCTACAGGAGGTGGTGGTGGCGGCTACAAGCATGGACGGCTTCAAGAGGGAATTAGATAAGCATATGGAGCAGAGGTCCATCAGTGGCTATTAGCCACAAGGCATAGATAGGAACTCACCGTCTGGGGCAAGTGATGCTCTGTATTCTTGGTGCTTGGAGGGGCAACAGTGGGAGGGCTTCTGGTGTCCTGGCCCCACTGCTGGACCTCCTGATGGCCCCTGGTATTTTTGGCCACTGTGTGGCAGAGTGTTGGACTAGAGGGGCCATTGGCCTGATCCAACATTGGCCTAATCCAACACTGGCTTCTCTTATGTTCGTATGTTCTTACCCTGCGCCTCATGCCCCGTTTCCATTGGCCTGGCACCAGTGTTCCCTCTAAGCTGAGTTAATGTGAGCTAGCTCACAGTTTTTTAGCCTCCGGCTCACACATTTTTGTCTTAGCTCAGGAGGGCTCCAGAGCAAACTAATTTATGCAGTAGCCAAACTACCTGCTCACAATTTTAATGTCAGTAGCTCACAAAGTAGAATTTTTGCTCACAGGACTCCATAGCTTAGAGGGAACATTGCCTGGCACTGGCAGTCATGTCAATTGAACTGCATGGGGTAATTCCCGGGTTTAGCCTTGGAAAGTTGGTGGCACACTGGGGGGGGGGGCTTTACTCCTCGGTAAAGGAGCCCAGCTCCCGTCCAGGAATACCTCCATGGACTTCAGCTGAGGCTACCGGGCCGTCCCAAGGAGCCTGCGGAAGGCGGTGGGCGCGATCCACCGGGACATTCTCCCACCTCACGTCAGCCTTCCCCTGCATGAATGGGAAGCGTCCCTCCGCAACTGCGATCCGTTAGCAAAAGGGGGCTTGCGTGAGATCCCTTCTCTAGTGGGCCGGTGTCCAGTTGGAAACCGGCAGTTGCGGAGCCTTATTTCCCCCGGTTCCTGAGCGTGTGACGCAGAAGCTAAAGGGCTTTAGGATCGGACGCGATTATTTTTTTCTGTTCAAGAAAGGAAGCGAAGGTTTGTTCGTTTCTTTCCAAGCCAGAGAGTCGAAAGTCGCATCCACAGGTTGTGAAATCACGCGCTCTCGCTGCGCTGCGGGGCTCGCTTGTCATTGGACAGGCTCGGGCACGTGAGAAGGTCCGGTGGCCAATGATTGCCAGCGCGCAACCGCAGTGGCGAATGGATGGGGTAGGCCAGGCGAGCCCGATCTGGTCAGATCTCTGAAGCTAAGCAGGGTCGGCCACGGTTAGTATTTGGATGGGAGACTGCATAAGTCCAGGGTTGCTGCGCAGAGGGAGAAGAGACGGCCAACTGCCTCTGAAGGTCTCTAGCCTTGAAAAAACCCATTTGGGGTCACCATAAGATGGCCACCATAAGAGACAGCGGGCAGGACTCTAGGACTCCCCACAGACGACTGATGTCTCCCGAAATTACTATGGACCAAGATGGGTAGTCTTGTCTGTAGCAGTAGGAAAGCACCTTAAAAACGGTGGCAAGGGAGGAGCTTTCGTGAGTCACTGCTCACTTCTTCGGGTACAGCTTAGCTGTAACTGGGCAAGGGCTCATTGACCGTCCATAAGAACATAAGAGAAGCCAATGTTGGATCAGGCCAGTGGCCTATCCAGTCCAACACTCTGTCACACAGTGGCCACAAATTCCATCAGGAGGTCCAGCAGTGAGGCCAGGACACTAGAAGCCCTCCCACTCTTGCCTCACCCCCAAGCACCAAGAGCACCCCCAAGCACCCTTCTCCAGAGAGCCAGTTTGGTGTAGTGGTTTAGGAGCGTGGACTGAGAGAATCGGGTTTGGTTCCCCACTCCTCCACATGCAGCTGCCGGTGTGACCTTGGGTCAGTCACAAGTTCTCTCAGAGCTGTTGTCTCAAGGGCAGTCCTCGAAAGAGCTCTCTCCGCGCCACCGACCTCCCAGGGTGACTGTTGTGGGGAGGGGAAGGAGATTGTAAACCGCTCTGAGACACCTTCGGGTAGTGAAGGGCGTGGTATGTCCAATCCAATCTCCGTCTCTTTCTCCTTCTCCTCCTATCTCGATGCTATGTACAATTGTGGACCTAAGCGTGGCGAGCCCAGGTTCAAGCGGAGCCCCGGAACCACCACTTTACAAATGTTAACTTTTTT
>NW_015160526.1:0-3407 GCF_001447785.1 Gekko japonicus
AGATTTGATGAAGCACTCAACAGCTGTGTGGGTGCTGCGTTAACATGCTTATTGCAAGATATATTCTGCATTGGGATTCTACCAGCTTTTTTCTCAGCCCCCATCTTGCTGGGGGGGGGGTTGCCTATGGAGATCCTGTGGTTGACCCATGGCATTGCCAGTGGTCAGAAAGATCCCCTCTTTCTTTCGCCTTTGGAAAAACTCACAGGGTTTGGTCGTGTAGTTTAATGTGTGGAGATACAAGTACATGAGCATGCCTGAAGCTGCCTCACAGTGAAATCAGATCGCCAGTCCATCAAAGTATTTTCTACCTGGGCTGAGTTCAGATCACTTTATAATGGTGTGTGTTTTAAATCTTGTGATAAACCTGGTCTGTTTGTGTGGGCACTTGGTTTACAGTTTCACAACACCCGAAAGCCATAAACCTCACCCAAGGTGCTTAGACTGGGCGGCTGCCGTTGAAGAGGATGAAATGCGGACTAACGTCAATCAAGAAATTGCCAGGTAGAGATATGGAGTTACGGCAGAGCTTGGTAGGGCAGGTGGGAATGTTCCAACAGCCGCCGCAGAGCTTACTGAGCTACTTAGTCTATGTGACGGGCAATGCTCCCTCTGAGCTGTGGAGTCTTGTGAGCAAAAATTCTGCTCTGTGAGCTCCTGGCATTAAAGTTGGGAGCGAGTGATTTGGCTGCTGCATAAATTAGTTTGCTCTGGAGCTGTGTGCTAGACTCAAGGCAAAAATCTGTGAGCCGGAGGCTGGAAAACAGTGAGCTAGCTCGCACAAACTCAGCTTAGAGGGAACACTGGTGACAGGTATGAAACCCCAGTAAAACAGAAACACAGGGCTTTCGGAATAAGAGGTGCTTCTTAAGATCCAACTGTACTCAGAAGAACAAAGTTTGAGTCCAGCAGCACCTCTAAGACCAACAAAGCTTTGTTCAGGGTGTCAGCTTTCATGTGCACTAGGAAGTGTGGACACATGTGAAAGCTTATACCTTGAATAAAACTTTTGTTGGTCGTAGAGGTGCTGCTGTGTTTGTGCTTGTGAGCCTGGGAGCCGTGGCGACTTCTGGCAACCCCTAGTGGGGCTAGGATGTTTTCAGAGAAGTGGCTTATTGCCTGCCTCTGCATCCCGGCCCTGGTATTCCTTGAAGGTCTCCCTTCCAGGTACTTGCCCCGGGTAGGCCCTGCTTAGCTTCCGAGATCGGGCTGGCCTGGACTATCCAGGCCCCGGCTCACGCAACACAATTTAGATGCCGCTGTGCCAAAAATAATCTTAAACTCCTTTCCTTCTTGAGGTGGAGTGTCCACAGCCATACATAGTATTCCAGGTGCTGTAGTGGGGCAGCAGAGACCTTCACCTGAGTACCGTGAGGGAGGGTCTCCAACAATGCGCCGCTGAGCTGTGGAGCCTTGTGAGCAAAAATCCTACTTTCTGAGCTACTAGCTTTAAAGTTGTGAGCGAGTGATGTGGCTACTGCATAAATCAGTTTGCTCTGGAGCCCTCCTTCCTGAGCTAAGGCAAAAATGTGTGAGCCGGGGGGCTAAAGAACTGTGAGCTGGCTCACACTAATTCAGAGGGGACGCTGGTCTCTTTTTGAGCTTGTGGGCACCTCTGGAATTCTGATGCAGGGTGGTGAGCACAATGTCAGACAGAAATGGCCACTGCAGGGGGTGTGGAGCCGGCCACAAGAGGTCAGGGAGCCAGGCTATGCGTAGCTCTGGTGTCAGACTAGTATCTGGGAGACCCGGGTTCGAATCCCCAGTTGTGCCCTGGAAGCTCACTGGGTGACCTTGGGCCAGTCACACACTCTCAGACCAACCTACCTCACAGGGTTGTTCTGAGGGAGGAAATGGAAGCGAATGACGTAAGCCGCTTTGTGTCTCCAGTGAGAAAGGCGGAGTATAAATGAATTCAATAAGTAATAAATAAGAATTTCAGGCAGAAGCTTTGTTTAACAAGAGTACACTAAATGCAAGGGGACCACAGAGATACGAAGTACAATAACAAAAACAAAACACACAGTGGAGAGAACGTATTGCTCAAGGTCAAATACCACTAAAGTGCTACTTCAAGGCATATGTCTCAAACATAATAAATGAGAAAATCGTGCATGGAGATTAAACTATAAATCTTTTAGTATGATCTGTAATCTTCTTTGCTGTTTCTTAGTTTCAGACTTTCAAGTCTGCAGGGAAGCTGAGAAACTCCTGTCGGCCGAGAGAGTTTTGATTCAGCTTCTTCAGAGCCGATATATTCTTATGGAACCACACAGTTTGCATATTCTGCATGCCTTATCATACTCCCACAAGGTCTCGTTAACACTCCTTACGGCAAACCGGTTCTTTATACTTGTGTATTTATAGCTTTTGTGCTTTAATAAGCAATAAATATACATGGATCGTACTAAAAGGTTTATAGTTTAATCTCCATGCACGATTTTCTCATTTATTATGTTTGAGACATATGTACTCCCACAAGGTCTCGTTACACTCCTTACAGCAAACCAGTTCTTTATACTTGTGTATTTGTTTCATAGCTTTTGTGCTTTAATAAGCAATAGGTATACATGGATCGTACTAAAAGATTTATAGTTTAATCTCCATGCACGATTTTCTCATTTGTTATGTTTGAGACATATGCCTTGAAGTAACACTTTAGTGGTATTTGACCTTGAGCAATACGTTGTCTCCACGGTGTATTTTGATTTTGTTATTGTTTAATGAGAGGCCTTTTAATCTGCATTTACAGGAGGCCTCTTAATCTGCATGGCCAATCAGAAGCCCAGTTGGGCGAAAACCTCACCTGGCCCCACTTGCTTTCCAAAAACCCTCGGCAGGCTTCAGGAAAGGTGTCAGCAAGGGCCACGGCACCCCCAGGCTCTGTGTGTGTGTGACCTCTGTGCTAGAGTTCCATCTCCTGCCAAGTGCCACAGGCAGATTTCTGAAGTAGTGGGATTATATTTTCCAGAAGTTGTTGGGGCAAACTCTTTGGCGCTTGGAATAAAAATCTGACTTTTGTCGGGGCAAGCTCTTTGGTGCTTGGAATAAAATTTGGCTTTTGCTTGTTTAGTTGACAGAATTGGTTTGGGTTGGCCCATAATTGTAAGCGTCAAAATGTGGGAGAAGCCATAACAGTGATTAGTGGCAGGCAGGGGCCATTTCCTGCGTGAGCGCCCAGGAGCGGAGCTCCGGCAGTAAGGAACCCAGAGGGCGGGCACATGCAACAAGCCCCGCCCCCTGCTCCCAGCAGCCCTCAGTCAGGCCACGAGAAGCAAGAAGCACCCAGGACAGCCGCAGAGGGCCCCCCCCCAATCCAAAACAGTCCAGTGGCACATTTAAGACCAAGTTTTATTCAGGTACAAGCTCTCCCTCCTCTGTGAGGACAGATCTGCACGTGTGTGTCC
>NW_015160526.1:3453-4359 GCF_001447785.1 Gekko japonicus
CCAAAACAGTCCAGTGGAGCCTGAGCAGTGGGTGTTGCCTTCTGACACACTTTCGGTGATGTCTTGCCTTGTAAGCCGCCCTACGGGGAAGGGCGGGGTATAAATTTAATAATAAATAAATAAATTAAAATGTCAGGGGGTGTGGCCTATGCTAATGAGTTATGCTAATGAGTTCCTGCACCTCTTTTTGTACGAAATGACCCCTGGACTGGCAGGTATTCTGATTATATATTCTGATCCATCAGGGCTCTGAGCTTGCCTTGGTGGGGAGGGTAGGATATAAATTAAACAAAGAAAAGGGACGATAAATCCTCCAATACCCCTTCAGCAATTGCATCTTGCTCAATGGTTAAATCCTTTGTCAAAGAGGAAGTGTGTAGTAAGTGTGGAGAGGAGTAACTTCTGTATAGGACTACACTGAGTGAGCTAAGTGTAAGTTGGTTCTGTCTTCATGCTGGGCCAGCAGTTAGCACTGTGAACATATCCATACTGCAGAGGCAATGGGGCTCTGGTCATGTAGCGGAAGCAGCTGTGTGCTAAACTCAAACTGTTTTGCAGATACAAAAGGAAGCTCTTGATGAATGAGTTTGGAAGAGAAAGAAAGCTGTCTACGGGAAGGTAAGGATAAAACTCGTCGTAAGGTTTAATGTAATGCTCTCAAATGTGGTCTTAGGAGGGATGTCTGATTACTGTCGTAATCGTAATCAAATGGCTGGTAGCGCCCCTGAAACGCTTCAGAATGTTCCTTTTTCCTTGAGGTTTCTGAATGGGAATGCTAAGTATTTTGTGCATGTGCATTTTTTAATATTTTTGTGTACATGTGAGTGTGTGTGTGCGCACACCTGGAAGTCATGTTGACCTCTGGTGACCTCTAAGGTGTGGAGCCTTATGAGCTAAAATTCTACT
>NW_015160527.1:0-1016 GCF_001447785.1 Gekko japonicus
GACTAGATGACCCGTGAGGTCCCTTCCAGTTCAGTGTTTCCGCAAGAACCCCATGAAGAGACAAACACCCTAGGGGAGTTCGATGGCAACTTTGACCCTGGTTTTGAAGAGAGGGATCAGATGAGCCTTCCCCTGAAAACATCATGCTAGAACTGCCCAGTTGTCATGATCTGGGCTGTGCCACCAGAGGTCTACTAGGCCAAGGGAGCCTGGCTAGCAGTAGGTGAGGCTGGGCCTACAACTCCCAGAAGCCCTGAAAGGTTTTGGAGCCAAAATTGACCAACAGGAAAAGAGGAGGGCTTGGAATAAAAGATCTGGAGCAGCACGAAAAGCTGTTCTTTTTCCCAGAGGGCAGAGCCAGAAGGAAGGCTGCTGTGGGAAGAATAGTGTCACTTGGAATAGTGAGCTATGGACAGTATATATTTAGACACATTAGGGCATTTGATTTCTTTTCACCCACTTACTGTTATTATTCTGCAGCTTGTTGTTTGCCCTCCTATACAATAAACTATTTTCATTGTTCACTCTGCCTGGTCCTCAAGCCTATTATTCGGCCAAAAGGGAGGTCTGAAGGTCTTGGGAGGATGCTCTGGGCCTTCTCAAGGGATCCTAAATCCAGAGTGGTGGCAGCGTCAGGTGGACAAGGGGGATCCAACAGATATTGTTTACCTTGACTTCCAGAAAGCTTTTGATAAAGTTCTTCATCAAAGGCTCCTAAGTAAGCTCAAAAATCATGGGAATCAAAAATCATGGGAATCAAAAACTGGCTAATTACCGTATTTTTCGCTCCATAAGACGCACTTTGTCTCCCCCAAAAAGGGGGGGGGAAGTGTGTGCGTCTTATGGAGCGAATATGCCTTGCCATAAGCGCTTAGGGCTCTTTAGCTTGGAGAAACGACGACTGAGGGGTGACATGATTGAGGTTTATAGGATTATGCATGGGAAAGAGCAGGTAGAGAAAGAGGTACTTTTCTCCTTTTCTCACAATACAAGAACTCATGGGCACTCCATGAAAT
>NW_015160527.1:1554-2897 GCF_001447785.1 Gekko japonicus
GGCGGGCGGCTGCTTCTTCCGGCGCACGAGTCTGCTCTCCCCCGGCTCCGGCTATGTCCGATTGGCTCCGCCGCGCCGGGGGATGACGTCTCCGCGCCTTCTTCTTCTTGCTGCGACGGCCGCCTCTTTGTTACCTTCGCTGCTGGCCACCAGGGATCGCTCTCTCCACTGGCCCTCAGTCGCCGCGCCGCACCGCCTCGTCTCCGCCCAGGACTCCGCCATTGCTGCCGCCGTTCTTGCCGCCATTGCCGCTGCTCCTCCGATGGTCCTCCGCCGTACCCCACACACCTCGGAGAGGGGGGTGCCCCTACCCTACTAAGGGTAGGTACCCATTTTTCTCGCCCTTTAACAGGCTTTTTTGAACCGCTGGGTGGGCGGGAGCTAGGACATTGGGTCGGGAGCTCACTCCGACCGCGGTGGGGCTCGGCCAGATGTTATAGTGCAGGCTGCATTTACAGCCTGCGCCACCGCTCCCTTATGACACCCCACCTGAGCCATGACACCAGTGAAGACCTTTGCATCTATAATGAGCAACTCATTCAAATGGCAAGATCACTTGAAATCGCTGTCTCATGTGCTATGGGTGACAGATCCCATATTCAGTATCATTCGTCCCAGTAATATGGGTTCCATCGCATTCCCAATCATGGAAGATCTACTTGATATCACTACTGGTCCTTGGCTACACCCAGCATCTGTGTTGCCTTCTCCTGAATGTATTGAGAAATTATACAGAACCAATGTCCTCGTACTCCAATAGATCTGCTTACCTCAGATTTTACCTCAGGTCAGATGAGAAGAAAGTTCCCTACTGCGAGGGGAAAAGGCAAATCACAGTCTCCCAAACTGCAAACTGCAAAACAGAGCTTTTGACAACTATAGCCCATGCCCTGTGCAGATATCAACAGTGGGACTGAGTCCTGGGTGCTTCCAGTCTGGCTCCCGCGAATGGCGGACGCATCCTCGGGTCGCTCCCGAGGTCGTCTCGCTCACCCGCGGTGGTGGAGGGAATCCACGCGAGCGGAGACCCGAACGAGCCCCTCAGGAATGGAGGAGCTCGGATCCGGGGCGCTTTAGGATGCACTGGGGGGAGTCTCTCTTTCGGCCGAGAGGTCGGAGACCGAGGCTCCCGCCATGCCCTGCCCCAATGGACCTTGCTGCGTGAGCGACCCCGCACGGGGTTTAGCGGAGCCACCAGACGTCACCAAGTGATAAAGCGATCATCCGAAAAAATGAAAAAAGAAAAGAGCGGCTTAACTGTGAGTTGTCAAAATGCAGAGAAAAAGAACTAAGAGCGCTACCGCCCCTCCCCAGCGAAAAAGACGAGGGGGTAAACCCCCAAC
>NW_015160527.1:3239-4293 GCF_001447785.1 Gekko japonicus
CATTCTCAAAGCTGGAGCTTTCCTGAAAAGGCAGGAAAGAAAGAGGATTTATAGCACATGAACTGAAAGTGTTAACAGCGACCCGAAGGAGGATGGGGGAAAAAAGCCGGAGGGAGAAGAAAACAGAGGAAGCTCCTCCATGCTATCGGGAGTGTAAAAGAAACCAGCACGCAAAGAAGCGGTTCTGAAGACGCTCTGAAGAAGCTTTTTAACAGAAATTCAAAGGAACATCACTAACATACTAACATAGATAATACTTGTAACCGGACTGAAAAAAGAAATTTGACTGCTCACAGAAGAAGCCTAAGAAGATTGATTGGACACTACTAACAGTTAAATTTACCAGTTAATATATCACTCAGCTTTCTCTTTCTCCCACTATATACCCTCCCTATTTTTCTATTTAAGCGAAACACCCCTCCTTTTTAGGAGAGTCAATAAAATCTTTATAAAAAAAACCAGTGGGACTGAGTCCTCACCAAATCACCTGGCAGGATATCTTCCAAGACTAGTAGGTGCTATGGTAATCATCACATCGGCTGGGTACACCATCAAATTAACCTCTTTTCCATCCTACACTCCTGCCAGCCTACACTACCCCTCTCCAGAGCTCCTGACAGATGTCAACACTCTCGTAGTCAAGAAAGCGATCACCAAAGTGCCTACAAAAGGTCAATGCTTGGGGTTCTATTTCAGATATGTTCTAGTCAAGAAAAAAGGGGGGGGAGGATTGAGACCCATCTTAGACCTGAAAGGCCTAAACAAGTTCCTGTCAATAAAAAAGTTCAGGATGATATCAGTTACCAGTGTTTTCCTTCTGTTATGCCAATGGATATGGTTTGTAACACTGGACATACTAGACATATATTTCCACATCAAGATAAGGCCACATCACCACAAGTACTTCTGCTTCCAGTGCAATTCCCATCAATTCCAATACATGGCCCTTCCCTTCTGGCTTGCTACAGTGCCCAGAGTGTTCACTAAGGTGGTAGAAGTAGTAGCAGTATTCCTGAAGAAATGGAGATGCAAGATATACCCACTGCTCAATGAC
>NW_015160528.1:0-4232 GCF_001447785.1 Gekko japonicus
TGTCAGGATCTGTTATTTTGTCGAGTGAACTTTCTGGGTGTGTTGCTACAGTAAATTACATTATCTGACACCATGAGTGGTGTCTGTGAAAGACAACTGGTTCCTGGATGAGTGTGATTAAACATCACTGGGAGTTAATAGGATGGTAAAACTGGATGGGAGAAGCAGGAGAGCTCCAGTTTGAAATCCTTGTAGTCTGTGGTGGACTACAAGTGTAATGTTCTTGGGCAATATGCCTCATCCATTGAACAACAACACCCAGTCGTTGTTTATGGAGCAGCTTTATTTGGTAGAAGGAGAGGCCAGAAACTGAGGGCAAAGAACAACATCACACCAGCTGAGAGTCAGCCGACACTCCCCATTGTGTCAGGTTAAATACATTTTACTATAATGGAAAACTACCTACTTAAAGGTACAAACACATCACATCTCCCCCCCCAAAGTACAAAGAATATTCAGACTACCTATAGAAATTTTTAAAACATTAAAACATACAACATTACAAATAAACAATAAAAATTCACATATCCTACATACCAGGATGTATAAGAGCATAAGCATTATGGTGCATATCTTTCTGGAGAAAATACATGCCTACCATAAGATGTTATAAACTTCGGAATTCTTTCTATTACCTGGGAACTATTCCGTTCCATATTTTCAACTTCTGTCACTCGACTATTTGGTTTTCCTAGCACCTTATCATCTTGGCCTTGTTCCCTTTTGAACTCATTTTCCTTTTCCTTGCGCATCCTCTGTTCTCTTCCCACTCCTTTCTGATAGCCTCTAGGATGGACTCTATTGTGCCGATAGTTATTACCAACGGATATCTGTACCCTGTATGTATGTGGTTGCTGACATTGCTCTGTTACTACTGCAGAACGCCACTGCCTATTTTCCTCTACCCACACCTCATCTCCTACCTTCAATGGTTTAAGTGGTTTCACTGCTTGATCATGGAAATATTTCTGCATGCCCTGAATTTCCAGTAATGCCTCTTTTACTCTGCTTGGTGTTTTGGGACGTAATGTCTGCTGGGATGCTGGTAACTTACTCCTCAACCCTCTGCCCATCAACATTTCTGCGGGTGAATACCTCATTCTTGTGATGGGCGTATTACGATATTCCAGTAATGCTAGATGTATTTCCCTTTTTGAATAGTCTACTTTCCTCATTAACTGTTTAATGCAGCCAATAGCCCTCTCTACCATCCCATTTGATCTAGGATATCTGGGACTGCTTAAACATTGTTCAAATGACCACTCCTGGGCAAATTGTCTAAACTACTTGCTAGCAAAAGGCATGTTGTCACTTACTACCTTCCTTGGAATTCCATGACGTGCAAATATGTTCTTAAGTCTAAGAATCACGGTGTCGGCAGTTTTGTCTGGCAGTGCCACTACCTCTGGGTATTTTGAATAGTAGTCCACTGCAATAAGGAATGGAGAGGACTGATAATCCAAAATGTCGACACCAATTTTTCCCCATGATAAATCTGGGATTTCATGGGGTATAAGTGGTTCCTTTTGATTCTTCACAGCAAATCTAGCACACACAGAGCAATTCCTAACCATCCTTTCAATATCGGCACACATACCTGGCCAATACATGAGCCTGCATCTATAAAATCTTTTTGGATTAATTCTCCAAAAGAGGATTTATCCTAACAGCTGCCAATGGGAACAGCTCCCTGCCCTCCTCTAAGCGACAGCCCTTCAAATACTTAAAGACAGCAATCATGTCCCCCCTCAACCTCCTCTTCTCCAGACTAAACATTCCCAAGTCCCTCGGTCTTTCCTCATAGGGCTTGGTCTCCAGGCCCCCGATCATTCTTGTCGCTCTCCTCTGCACCCGCTCCATTCTGTCCACATACTTTTTGAATTGAGGCCTCCAGAACTGCACACAATACTGCAGGTGTGACTGACCAATGCAGTGTACAGTGGGGCTATGACATCTTCAATTTGGATGTTATGCCTCTGTTGATACACCCCAAGATCACATTAGCCTTTTTTGTCACCACATCACACTGGCTGCTCATATTTAACTTATGGTCCACCCATATCCCAAAATCTTGTTCACATATACTGCTACTCAAAAGGGTATCACCCATCCAGTATGTGTGTTCCTCATTTTTGTTACCCAGATGTAGAACTCAGTACTTATCCTTGTTAAATTGCATCTTATTCACATCCACTCAGTTTTCCAGATCTCGTTGAATTCTATCTCTATCTTCTGGTGTGTTCATTGCTCCTCCCAATTTAGAGTCATCTGCAAATTTAGTGAGTAGCCCCTCCACACCCTCATCCAGACACCTCCCTCCATTCAGATGAAATGCCATTGACAACTACTCTCTGAGTGTGGTTCTCCAACCAGTTCCCTATCCACCTAACTATCCAACAATCCAGTCCACAATCCTTTAGTTTACCCATCAGAATATCCTTACCAACTTGCCTGTCTCCTTGGCATGCTACTGATATCCCTGCAAGGTTGGCTTCAGGCAACCACCCTAGATAGAGGGGAGCTGGATTTTACCTGAAATGGCGGCAGTGACCAGAAAATGGGGGAGGGGGATGAGGCTAGTCTTGCCCACAATGTGATAGAGACCGTGAAATATCTCTTTAGGCCGATCTCAGGGACATCAGATCCCCAAAGTTGGGCAGCTTTCCCTATATGGTACATTTATGGATTACAGCTCTCTGGAGCTAAGCCAAGCCAATCTTTTTAGAGCTTAACGTGGAGACTGAATGGCCCAGTAGGAGCAAAAATGAATGAAAATATAGAACACTAGCAAAAAAAAAATCAATTCAAAACTTGTTAAATTGAAAATGAAACCCAAACCTGGGAACATGTTTTTGACAGTGGAACATTTTACACAACTGAATTCTATGCACCAGTGTGATTTTCTTTCCATTTGTCATCAAACACGTCTAAGCAATTGGGCAAGGAAGGCTGACAAATTCCTATTTTATGATTAATTACTAAGCTTGCTTCCAGGGCAGGAACTATGTGGAAGTTTTGCCTTTTGGCTTCTGTAATCATGTAATTCCAAATGAGGATTGGAAGAAATGACTAAAAACACCAATGTTTTTAAAAATACAATATTAAAGCCCTTGCTGCCTACTTTTGAAAATGGTTCATGAATAACAGATAGTGTTCCTTTGTCCTGCTATAGATTATCTTATTACCTTACACTTTTGAAGTCTTTTAAAGATAATATATTCCTTTCAGCCTGTTTCTGGTGTTTGTTTTTGATTCTGTGTTGATAAAGTTGCAGGAAATGCTGTTCAGTATTTTACTTCCTTTATTATTGAAGTTCCATGGTATATGTACAGAGGTCCTCAGTCTGATGAGCTGATCTGAGAAGTCATTGAGGGGAGGAATTTTGGAAACCACTGTATGTATAACAGAATCTTATGTTTATCCAATCTGAAGTAGCTTTACAGAAACTAACAGAGCAATCCTGTTTTTACATTCTGCTCTGGGCAAGGATAAGATCACCCATAAGTCTCCTGCAGCGGCAGAACACACAGAGAAATTCCAGGGGAACAAATGATGTTGGTATAGCAGTATCCCTACACTTAAAGTATGTATCCAATGCAAGGTGTAAAAACAAGGCTTTCCACTATGTTATTTCAGTGCTAAATCCTATTAAATATGTAAGCTGGGGCTCAGCCTTTCCAGTTGCCCAGCAAAGGAGGTAATTGTTACATCTGTCTTACAGACATAAGAAATTATTAAGTTAAATTACTTACTGAGAGATATCAAAGGCTGGATTGGATTGTTCTGCGCATATTAATTTCCTGTGTATGGTGTGGAGTGAAGGTTAGAGTACAACACACCTTTCTGCCCAATTTATCTGCCACATCTATCTACCCTGTCTGTACTGGGAACTCAAGCACAAATACGTGTATTTTCTTGTAAAATTATATTAGGTACCACTGCCTTTGTATATTTGGGTAGCACTGCACTATGGGAATGGGAAGATTCCTAGAAATAAAAGGTGGGAGATAGAATAAAACTTAAATCTTTATTGAAAAACAGGAAATTAGGCAAGCAGAAGCACAGAAGAAATTATACCCTTACACAAACACACACAGAGTGAATTCCAACATCTAAACAATTTAACACCTAACCAATACACACAAAAATAATAAAAAGAAGGGGGCCAAATGACACCTACAAGCTTGTCCTTCAGGTGCTTCAGAGGGGAGGAAGTCTGGAGGGGAGGACCC
>NW_015160529.1:0-2412 GCF_001447785.1 Gekko japonicus
CCATGAAGGGGCTAGAAAAGATCCTTAAGCATAAGGATATGCCCCTGGAGACCAATTCATGCCATACTATTGCCCATTACTATGTATGGGTGTGAAAGTTGGACAATGAAGAAAGCTGACAGGAAGGAAGTTGATTCATTCAAAATGTGGTGCTGGAGAAGAGTTTTATGGACACTGTGGACCACCAGAAAGACAAACAAATGGGGTTCTAGATCAAATCTAGTCCGAACTCTCCCTAGAAGCTAAAATGACTAAACAGAGGTTATCATATTCGGGTCACATTGCGAGAAGACAAGATTCACTGAAAAAGGACAATCATGCTACGAAATGTCGACGGCACCAGGAAAAGAGGAAAACCCAAGAAACAGATGGGTTGACTTTATAAAGGAAGCCACGGCTCTCAGTTTGCAAGACCTGAGCAAGGCTGTTAACGACAAGATGTTTCGGAGGACAGCAATTCATAGGGTCACTCGCTGTAAGTCAGCAGCGGCCTGCTAACACAACACAAACATGTTAACAGCACTCCGACATATAAGGTAAAAGGTAAAGGTTTCCCTTGCTCGAAAGCCAGTCAAATCCGACTCTAGGGTTGCGGTGCTCATCTCCGTTTCAAAGCCGAAGAGCCAGCGCTGTCCGAAGACGATTCCGTGGTCATGTGGCCGGCATGACTAGACACCAAGGCGCACGGGACGCTGTTACCTTCCCACCGAAGTGGTCCCTATTTATCTACTTGCAATTTCTTGCTTTCAAACCCTATTCCAAAAAACTGCAGGCAGACCTAAAAATGTTGCCCGCAGTATGACACTGTGCTAAGCCACAGCTGTCTAGTCCCCACCCCATTTCCCCTACCTTTGTGTTTGCTCCTGATTCATCCCTGCGCTCTTTCTTCTTACTCATCTGATCTGTATGTTACAGATCAGCAACCCGCGGCCCCCGAGACAAACCTGAACTGGCCATTGCGTCGACGTCCCTTTTCTCTTCTTCCGCCGTACGCCAAATGACAGCTATTTCGTGCAATAAGCGGGAAGAGGAGAGACTAGTATTTTCAGCTAGAGTGGACTTCAGAAGAGGGTGGCCAGCTCTGGAAACACCTGGAAATTCTGGGGGTGGAGTACGGGGGGGGTTGGGAAAGGGAGGGGCCTCAGCAGAGTACAATGCCAGAGAGTCCACCCTCCAAAGCAGCCATTTTCCACAGGGGAGCTGATCTCTCTATAGCCTGGAAATCCGTTGTAATGGTGGCAGATCTCCAGGTGCCACCTGTAGGTTGGCAGCCCTTCTTAAGGGAGACACAAGGAAGGATGAAACCGTCTCACATTTTCCCATCCTATTCTCTCTCTGTCTCTGTCTCTCTGTCTCTCTCACCCTTCTGTATCTTCTGGGCGTGGAACAGCGGTCACTGGGAGTGTGTATGTGGAGGAGGTATTTGTGAATTTCCTGCATTGCACAGGGGGCTGCTCTAGATGACCCTGGAGGACCCTTCCAACTCTATGATTCTATGATTCTGTCTTCCTTCCACCCTCTCTTTAACCTCATCAACTGCAACAGCTATTCTGGCTAGCTGAAGGGAAGGATGGGGGAACTGTAGATATTTCCAGCTCTTGACTTAAGTCACCTCACGGATAGGCCATTCCCCCCGCCCTTCACCCTGTGCCAGAAGCGGTGAAGATGGGAGGATGGAAGAGTGAGAGAGCGCATGCGCAGTGCACACGGGTTGCTAATTCAGAGGACAGGGGCAGTGTGGAGTCTATGAGGACTAGCCATGCACTCTGCTTCCTCCTCAAAAGTGGTTCTCCTTAAAAAACTAGTTCCTGACCATGGGTTGTAAGCCTTCTGAGAAGGTAGTACGTCACTTTGAGGTTCTTGTATACATTGCTGGCACTCATCATGAGACATGGGAGTAGGATAAAGATGTGCTAAATCTGTGATACTTTCTTGAGTGCGGCTCCTACGTTTGAAAATGGCCCAAGATACCCAAGCAAGGTGTGCATGATGCTGATGAAGGCATCGGCTGAGGGTTGTGTTCACTGGCGACTGAAGAATGGCAAGGTACACAATCCAAACGAAAAGGTGTAGTGCTTAATGTATCAGACCAGGATCTGGGAAAGCCAGATTGGAATCCCCACTCGTGCTGTGGGAAGATAACTGGTGACCTTGAGCCAACCCCCCCCCCCCAAATATGATCGCAGAAAAATGTTCCCTGGCTGCCTTTAAACACAGCTTAATCTTCCTTTGTAACAAGATTGGGTGGGGGGAAGAATTCAGCTCCAGTTGTCTGCTCCAGTGGCATTGTGAGGATAAAACAGAGGAAGAGGGAGGAGAAGAAGAAGAAGAAGAAGAAGAAGAAGAAGAAGAAGAAGAAGAAGAAGAAGAAGAAGAAGAAGAAGAAGAAGAAGAAGAAGAAGAAGAAGAAGA
>NW_015160529.1:2976-4093 GCF_001447785.1 Gekko japonicus
CACAAAAGCCACTTTGGTTCCCCATCAGGGAGAAAGGTGGGATACAAATAAAAGTAATAAAATAAATATATAAAGTATATAACTATATAAAATAAATATAGTTATAAATATATTTTAAATATATGGTAGCCCATGGAGCCAGCCATGCACTTTGTTTTTCTATGTCTGGTGTGGGTTTTTAAATCGATTTTTAAATTTACTTTTGCTTCATTTATACCCTGCCTTTCACCCTAGTGGAGACTTGAAAAGGCTTCGGTTGCCAGGGTATTGCGAGTGGGCAGAGGGTGTCTTTGTCTGGGCCATGTGGTAGCTCCTGGTCGGGTGTCAGCTTCTGTAGCGCTTCCTGTTTTCTTGATTTACGGCAGGGGTGTCGAACTCATTTGTAATGAGGGTCGGATCTGACATAAATGAGACCTTGTTGGGCCGGGCCATGAGTGTCATAAAATGTAATGCCAGGTAGTGGATATAGAAACTTTATAAAGGACACAAAGTTTTTTTTTTACTTAAAACAAAAACATGCTTAAAATATTAGCACGCTTGCAATATTTTGTTTATTTCACAGTGTCCTCTCGCTCTGAATTACTGCATCAAACTGTCTGTGCTGTTGCAATCTTGAGTATGCTGTTCAGGTGTGTATCTGTAAGCTGCAAATCTATGATGACGCAGCAGCAGAACTAGAATAAGAAGCAGAAGACAGCCAGTTCCAATACGGGCGTGATAGAAGCCATGCGGGCCTGACAGAAGCCCTCTGGCCCCCGGGCCGCATCTGATTTAGGGCTTCAGCACCATACTGAGTACATGGGGAGATGCTACCTGGATGGGCTCTCGGTGAACCTCTTTAGCACATCAGCGGAAACAGCTATGAAAAGGAATTCCAGCTGGCTCTTCAGGACTATAATGCAAAAGCATCATTTAGTCGCCACACCTCACGGAAAAAATTCCAAATTAAAGCCATATTTCTCCCCCCCCCCACCTTCTGTTACTTCTTTCCGTTCTGCTGTCAGAGCGGAAAGAAAATATTCGAGAAGGTGCTGCTTTTTCGTCAGCGTAGGATTCAATTTTTACAAAATTAAGTAAAGCTAACAGCTTTGGAATAAAAATTAAATCACCCATTATG
>NW_015160530.1:0-1199 GCF_001447785.1 Gekko japonicus
TCTCCTCCTTCTCCTCCTTCTTCTTCTGTTGCTCTCCAAACTCAACAACAGCTTTTTCAGAGGTGACGGGAGCACTGAGATTTCTCTCTCTGGCCTCCAACATGCCAGTAAGGCTCTTTGCTGCCGCTGACTTTATCAAACGATACCCCTGGAGACCAAAGAGGGAATCAGAATTTATTCCATGCTCAACAATTGTCACTGCAACAGGCATCTGTCAAGATGGCTGCTGCTTAGACCACGGCCGGCATTTCTCAGAATTCCTCCTCTCCATGCACCATTGCACAAACACAAGTATGTTCCGTTACCACCGCATCCGAGCTCTGAACTCTGTTGCCTTTCTCATCTTTTGTGTGGGCTGAAAAATGAGTAGGGTTGCCAACTCCGGGTTGGGAAATACCTGGAGATTTTGGGGGTGGAGCCTCAGGAGGGGAGGGACTTCAGAGGGGCGTAATGCCATGGAGTCCACTCTCCAAAGCGAGCATTTTCTCCCATGAAGTGATCTCTGTTGCTCCGAGATCAGTTGTAACCCCAGGAAATCGCCAGCCACCACCTACAAGCAAGGCAAAATCCTCTTTCTAAATAAACTTCCAAAAACACTCAAAGACACTGAATCTAGTAGAGAGCCAGTTTGGTGTAGTGCTTAAGTGCGCGGACTCTAATCTGGGAGAACCGGATTTGATCCCCCACTCCTCCACTTGCACCTGGCTGGATGACCTTGGGCAAGCCATAGTTCTGATTAGAGCTGTTCTCGGAAAAAGAGCAGTTTCTGTCAGAGCTCTCTCAGCCCCTCCTGCCTCACAGGGTGTCTGTTGTGGGGAGGGGAAGGGAGAGGAGTTTGTAAGCCACTCTGAGACTCCTTTGGGTAGTGAAGGGTGGGGTATAAATCCAATCTCCTCCTCCTCCTTCATACAGGTCCAATGACGCTTCCACAAGAGATCCCTTTGGGCGACCAGAGGAGGAGACCCCACCTTCCTTCTTCACTAGCAGAATAGCTTGTTGGATCCAACCCATTAAGCCATCACAGCAAGGCAAAATTCTCTTTCTAAATAAACTTCCAAAGACACTCAAAGACACTGAATCTAGTAGAGAGCCAGTTTGGTGTAGTGCTTAAGTGCGCGGACTCTAATCTGGAAGAACCGGGTTTGATCCCCCACTCCTCCACTTGCACCTGGCTGGATGACCTTGGGCAAGCCATAGTT
>NW_015160530.1:1773-3933 GCF_001447785.1 Gekko japonicus
TCTTCTTCTTCTTCTTCTTCTTCTTCTTCTTCTTCTTCTTCTTCTTCTTCTTCTTCTTCTTCTTCTTCTTCTTCTTCTTCTTCTTCTATAATGCTCACAAATTATTTGCATAATCAGCACTAACAAACATACAAAACAATTTCAATCCAGATCTTGAAATGCATATACATAAATGGTGCAAATAGGGAACGATCCAAGTTCACGAATCACAGAACACAGGATTCAAAGGCAACTTGCAAATTCAAAAGTCTATTCAATGCACCCCTGGCACTTCAGGTGAGTAGAATCCTCTGTGCCTGAAGACTTAAAGTTCTGCCCATATAGAACCTCTGCAAGTTTAGTTCCAGCTGACGGGGCAAACTGGTGTTATAGCACCTCGTTTCACCAAAGCTTTATCCAACATGGAGCTGTAACAACTTAACAAGAATCAAAATTACTGCATAATAAAATATTTTGTGCCACTGTGTTCTTCCAAATGGCTGTATGCTTCAAGTATGGAATTTGCTTTAAGCATGCAACCATTTGGAAGAATGCAGTGAGATGAAATATTTTGAACTATGAAATACTTTTGAACTAGGACTCTTATTTTATTTTTTAATTAAAATGCAACAATACATAATCAGAAGTAGGATATGGAGCAGACATGTCTAGTTCCCCGATGAACATAAGAACATAAGAGAAGCCAATGTTGGATCAGGCAAATGGCCCATCCAGTCCAACACTCTGACACACAGTGGCCAAAAATACCAGGTGCCATTAGGAGGTCCAGCAGTGGGGCCAGGACACTAGAAGCCCTCCCACTGTTGCCCCCCCAGCACCAAGAATACAGTGCATCACTTGCCCCAAATCGAGAGTTCCTATCTATACCTCGTGACTAAGAGCCACTGATGGACCTCTGCTCCATATGCTTATCTAATTCCCTCTTGAAGCCATCTATGCTTGTAGCTGCCACCACCTCCTGTGGCAGTGAATGCCAGGTGTTAGAACAGATAAAAGGAAGTACTTCTTCACCCAAAGGATGATTAACACATGGAATTCACTGCCACAGGACGGCTTCAAAAGTATATGGAGCAGAGGTCCATCAGTGGCTATTAGCCACAAGGTATAGATAGGGGCTCTGGGGCAAGGGATGCTCTGTTTTCTTGGTTTTCTTGGTTTTCTTGGTGCTTGGGGGCCAACAGAGGGATGGCTTCTAATGTCCTGGCCCTGCTGGTGGACCTCCTGATGGCACTGGTATTTTTGGCCACTGTGTGACAAGAGTGTTGGACTGGATGGGCCTTTGGCCTGATCCAACATTGGCATCTCTTATGTTCTTATGTGTTAATCACTCTTTGTCTGGGTTTTGCCTTCCTCCTCCATCCCTCTAGTTGCCCAGGGATCTTGTAAAATTGAGGATGAAAACAAAAACAAAAACCACCAGACTTGGGAGCCTTCAAATGCTGGCTCCTGATGCTCTGTTGACCCTCCAGAAGAACTGGTTGGCCACTGTGTGAGACAGGATGCTAGAATAGCTTTGGCTGGGCTCTTCTTCTGATTGTCTGTTCATTTGTGGGATGGATCTGCAAAACCAACCATGAAAAGCAGGAAAGAGAAAACAGTGGGAATAATTGGAGATGAGTCCAGGAGCACGTTAGAAACTGAACAGACTTTCGGGGTATAAACTTCCCAGAATCAAAGCTCCCTTCGTCAGTGAAAAAATATAACCAGATCGAAACTTGGAGGGGCATATTCTGTCAGCCCCCCACCTTCTGAAGTGAAGCTCTAAGCAAAGTCATCTTTAGGCAGGTGTCTCAGCTTTCAGTCTCCCTCCCCACATCGATTATTCTGCAGTTGGATCTCTTCACACTCTGGCAGTGAGCAGTTCCCTCTCCCAAGGCTTTTAGGAGAAATGCCCACCTGCCTTGGAGACTGTAGCAATCACTGTTGTTCTGACCTTTTCATTATTTTATTCTGCTGGGGGTTTTTTTATCAGTGGCCTTTTCAATTTTTTGACTGTTGTTTTAGAGTTTTATTGTCCCTGTTGTAGATTGCCATTAATTAGAGTATGTCTACTTAATTTGATGTGCCCCATAAAATGCATTGGGAACCAGTTTTGACAGACATGTTTTAAACCATTAGATGTTGGAAATGCAAGTTAAGGGAGGGGCCTTGGCTCAGTGA
>NW_015160531.1:0-2307 GCF_001447785.1 Gekko japonicus
TCCCATGGCTTTTCCATAACTGTAAATTATCATAGGATTCACTAAACCTCAGTTGCACACATACTTTGGCCTTAGGAATCAGAATACCAAAGTTTTGATCAATATTTAAATCTACCCCCTCTTGGACACACAACTTAACATGGTGAGGGGAGTTGAAATGTGGTGCTGGAGGAGAGCTTTATGGATCCTGTAGACTGCCAAAAAGACAAAAAAGTGGGTCTGAGGCCAAATCAAGCCTGAACTTAGCTGAAGCTTTCATACTTCCGTCACATTATGAAAAGACAAGAGTCACAGGAAAAGAATAATGCTAGGAGAAGGTGAAGGCAGCAGGAAAGAGGAAGACTCAGCGTGAAATGGATTGAGTCAGTCAAGGAAGGCATGGCTCTCTGTTCGTAAAAAACCAAGACAGGAAACTTACTTCTACCTAATTTTACGCCTGTTAAAGCCAGGCACCACAGATGACCACCTAATTTGTCTAGCTATATGGTCAAGCCGGCCTTCAATCTCCTGGGACCTACTGTGCTGCAACTCAGAGGGTCTGAATTGAAAGATCTGAATTAGATACTGAATGTCTACATATCTAAGAAATCAGACTTGCTTTCACATCAATTACAAATATGATCATCATAATGTGGCTATATCTGAGTCTCTGTGTCACCCTTCTCAACATTTCCATTCCAAATCTTAATATATTCCTATGAGTGAAACAGTCCAAGGAGCTTATATTCTGTCCATGTTATTCATGTAATTTTTTCAAGTTTTTTTCTGAACTCATATAGTCCTTTGTACAATCTGGCCTATTGACCCTATATCATTTAGCATCTGGATTTACTCGTCATAGAAGAAGTGTGATGTAGTAATAGGTGTGAATTTTTCTCCTGTGACTTCGATCTTACTGACACAGACATGCTGCATTAATTATCAAGTTATGTTTGTTACAAAAACAGAAGAAATAATACAGCAAAGGAAAAAGGGTTTCAGCCTCATGTTGCAATTAAGTGAGCTGAACTCTTGGGAGTAAGTTGCCAGGCACAAAATATAAATGGATCTCTTTCTCATTTACACAGTGTTTTTGATTTGGGTTAGAGAGGAATTAGGAATGTACGTTGAAGCAAGTCCCACAACAAGATGTAAGGGTGAAAGGATGTTAGCAGCTGGAGAAGAAATTGAATCTGACATAACATTCTTATATATTTTCTCATTGTAGCACATATTTACTATTGCTGGTGTCTTTTGCTCTATATCACAGCTTGCAGAGCGCTCTTCTATCCTGCATTTAGCATTTATAATTCATGCCACTCATCAGTCTGACCATATGAGCATATAGAATGAAGACCGAATATTTGCAAACTCAGCTACAATCTCAGCAGAACTTGACATAGGAGATCCCAAGTTGAAAAGAAGAAGAACTATTTGGAATACTGCCTTCTCCAGGGTATACAATCATTTATAATATTGGACAATCAATAAGATTGTGAGTATAGAATTATCGCAGAACAGTGTTCAAGTTACTCCTTCCCATCATCTATAGACTTTTATTTTACTGTTTGAAAGTGTTGCATTGTACACAAATCCCGGTTGAAAATAAAAGTTACAGCAAAGCCTTATAGTATAGCATATGATTGTGTATTGGTGCTCAGGAAAGTATCCACTGCCTTAGTTTCCATGTATTGATCATTATGTATGCCCAGCGTCAATGCATACACAAGCTGCAGATACATAGAAGAACTATGTGAGGTTTGATGTTGTTTCATATCAAGTGGCCAGAATCTATCAGCATGGAACTTGTACAAACTCAGGTCAGTGGAATTTAATATGAGGAGCTTTTGTTTGAGGCCAGCAAATGAGAAACTTGGTTCCCTGCTTATTTGTTTGTTTGTTATATTCAATTTATCAGCCTCCCTTCCCTGCGAACAGGGCTCAGGGTAGTTTACATTCGGAATGTATCTTGTCTTTGATGAAGACTATCCCATTTTTCCCAAATTCAATTCAATGCAGTACTGTCTTGTAGACTGAGATGGTGAAACAAGAAAGCCAGAATAATTGTTAACTGGCATTATTGGAATAAAATATATCCTACTGGTAGACTGCAGATGGATATTGAGGGCATAATGCCCAACCTTACCTCCACATCTGAATTTCTGCTCCTGGGATTTTCAGACATCCGAGAACTACAGATCCTACATTTCTTTGTCTTCTTAACAGTATATGTGACTCCAGTGACTGGTAATCTTCTCATCATCATTGTGGTAGCCCTTGATCGTCACCTGCACACCCCCATGTACTTTTTTCTCATGAACCTGGCAC
>NW_015160531.1:2442-4068 GCF_001447785.1 Gekko japonicus
CAATTTCTTATTCAGGATGCATGGCTGAAGTATTTTTCTCCTTCTTACTTGGAGGGTCAGATTTTGCCATCTTAACAATAATGGCACATGATCGGTATGTCGCTATCTGCCATCCTTTGCAATATGAGACAATTATGCATCGAGGAGCCTGCATTCAGATGGCAGTCAGTGCATGGATTGCAGGCATACTCAGTGGTATCACCTTCTGCTCCAACAGGATCAATCAGTTCTTCTGTGAAGTTCCACAGATTCTAAAACTCTCCTGTTCTGACATGTATCTAGTCGAAGTTGGTCTTATTGTGTTTGGCTGTTTCCTTGTACTAGGATGTTTCATCTTCATCATTGTCTCTTACATGCAGATTTTTGCAGCAGTGCTCAGAATCCCTTCTGTTCAGGGTCAGAAAAAAGCCCTCTCCACTTGCCTTCCCCACCTGACTGTGGTGTCTTTGTTTGTATTTAGTGGCATCTTTGCCTTCTTGAGGCCGCCCAGTCACACTTCCTCTGACCAGAATGTCCTTTTTGCAATAATTTATGCTGTTCTCCCTCCCTTGCTCAATCCATTCATCTATAGCATGAGAAACAAAGAACTCAAGACTGCATTGTTGAAGCTCTTTGATTTGGGGCATTTTTCAAAAATATTTGCAAGCGAAGCTTTTCTTCAGAAGTAGAGTTGAATAATCTCGTGGAGAAATTTTTTTATTTAACTTTGGATATAGTATACTAGAAAG
Source organism: Gekko japonicus (assembly GCF_001447785.1). Classification (NCBI taxonomy): domain Eukaryota; kingdom Metazoa; phylum Chordata; class Lepidosauria; order Squamata; family Gekkonidae; genus Gekko; species Gekko japonicus. The sequence goes on from NW_015160531.1 coordinate 3,171, forward strand.
ACTATGGTCCCGTTCACACTAGCCAATTTGGGCCGGGAGCGGGACAGTTCGGAGCCGGATCAAACCGGCGCGATCACACCACATCTGGGAAGCGTATTGCCTCCGTGGCCGAACTGCCCCTTCCCCACCCAAAGCCGCCTCAAACCGAACCACCTACCTGGGTGGTTCAAACGGAAGAGGCGCTTCTTCCCGGGCGTTTGATCGCCGGCGCGTTAGGGCCGTGTTTTCTCCCCGGCGTTTGATCGCGCCGGGGAGAAACGGCGGCGCGGCCGGGGGATCCGTGGGATCCCGCCACGCCGTGTCAACGTTGGCGCGGCTTTTAAAAGCCGCGCCTTCAAGCGCCTTTTCCCCTGCGTGTGGCAGGGGCCTATGTTGACTTTTTTGATGCACTTCAGAAGGTGCTGACAAAGGTTTATTCAAAGTATGAGCTTTTGTGGGTATACCTTGAATAAATCTTTGTAGGTCTTAAAGGTGCCACTGGGCTCTAAATATGTTCTACTGCTTCAGATCGACATGGCTGACCACCTGGATGTATCCTACTAGATTATCCTTTTGCAAAAGGAAGCGGAGAGGTGACCTCACTGAATTCCTCTCCTTCCTGCAGCATCATTCGGTATAACTTTTCTTCATATGAGTCCCACAATTCCTGGTATACCCTTTGTGGCAGATAAACACACCCTGTCTTCCATCTAGCACCAAGAGAAAAGCTGTTGGATTCAGTCCAACAAACAAATTGTGGGTTATTACATACCCACTCCTCAAAACAATTCGGGAGTTAGAGACTGAGCTTGAGGGTCACACAATATTGAGTGGGCATTAAAATGTAACATTGTTCTTTTATTCTTAGTTCAAATTTTCCATCACAAAATAATATTTGCATGACATCTCTGTTAAGAAT
>NW_015160532.1:0-1152 GCF_001447785.1 Gekko japonicus
TTTACCATATATATTTTACCCATACACACTCACACACACACACAAATTAAATTTTAAAACAATAAAGTGGCAGTAATCAAAACTGATCAGAGGGCATCAGACATCTTGCCTCGTTCTTGCCTCCCGTTAATCCTCCAGACCAGGGGGTCCCCAATGGGCTGCCGATGGGCAACATGGTTCCCCCCAGTGCCTTTCCTGGCGCCTGCCAAGTGTTTTGAGAAAGTGGGCGGGGCCAGGGGGTGGGGCTTCCGATTGCCCATTTGAGATCTGATTGGCTGTGCAGATTAAAATAACCGTTTCAGTGACAGCTGCCCCTGCAGTGTAGATTTTATTCTCTCCGTGGACTTTTTCTGGAATAAGAGGTGCCGGAACTCTCAGGAGGGAAACGAAGGCGAAACACATGAGATGCTTTGAAGCAATATTACTTTCATGCCTTACGCTCAACTTTAAAGCCGTTTCCAAACTTTAGACATTCCTCAGCCCTTTTTCAGGCCTTGCTTTTGGTGCCTAACACTGAATGATGACGTTGAAGCATCCCCTCGTTTAAATCTTGGGGGGGTGGTTTAAAAATATTATTTTAATATTTCTGTGACGTCACAAGTGACGTCACGCACCCCTGGGTGCCCCTTGTGAACTGCATTTTTTGAGAATTTTGTTTCCTTGACGAGGTTCCGGAACTCTGCTGCGGCACGTTCCCTCAGAAAAAGACACCCAGATTCTCTCTCTCAAATCCTCTTTCCCAGTGTATTTTAAAATTTGCTCTTCTTATCCACTACGCTTGGGCTTTCCTCTCTCTGTGTGTGGGGTTTATTATTTTTTTATTTATGATTTTAACTCCACCATAAACAGGTGTATCTGGTACAATATTAAAATCACATACAGCGAGTCTATCACATTATTTTTTTACCTCACCAGGTATATCATCTCTTCCATCTTTCTCTAAACAGGTCATCATCTTTCCCTTGTAGTATTATTGACAATTTGTCCATCTCCGCTATATCCAGCAATCTAGATATTATATCTTCTCTGGAGGGTATTCTTTCCGATTTCCAAGTGTGTGGTTGGCTCCACGTCCCACGGCGGCCATTTTGTATTTGTGCCCATTTCCCTGTTTCAGATTCTAACGGTGCCCACAGGCTCAAAATGGTTGGG
>NW_015160532.1:1602-3961 GCF_001447785.1 Gekko japonicus
AAAATCAAACCAAGCTGTATGCAAGCGTTATACAGAATCAGTACTCAAAACACATGGGCATTTTTTTTTTTTAATGCCGATGTCCAGGGGTCATTTTGTAGAAAAAGAGGTGCAGGAGCTCACTAGCACAACTCATTAGCATAACTTATTTGCATATGTCACACCCCCTGACGTCACCGGAAGTGTGTCAGAAGGCAACACCCACCGCTCAGGCTCCACTGGACTGTTTTGGATTCCTAGCTATTAGGGGGGGGGACACATGCAGATCTGTCCTCGCAGAGGAGGGAGAGCTTGTACCTGGATAAAACTTGGTCTTAAAGGTACTACTGGACTGTTTTGGACCGGGGGGGGGGCGGGGGCAGCTCTGCAACTTACCTGGCTGCTTCTTGCTCTGACTGAGGGCTGTTGGGAGCAGGGGGTGGGGCTTGTTGCATGTGCCCGCCCCTTGGGCTCTTTACTGCCGGAGCTCCTGTGCGTTCCTGCAGGAAATGACTCCTGCTGATGTCAAACCATGTAGAAATGACAATGTTACAAAGAAGGAAAAGGAGGTCCAACAAGGTGCAGGTTTGACGAATTTTTCCAGAATACAAATACATTTCGAATGGCATCATCTGAACCAGGACCTCATGAAAAATATACTGTAAAATATTTTACTGTATATTTTTACAAAATCAACACTGCAATGTACCAAAAAATACCATATGAACAAAGACTGAATTCCATCCAGTAAGATGTCTTCTAAGTTTCATTCATCATAAAGTATGATAGGCTATAGCGAAGATCATATCACTTCATAAAACTCTCTACCAAATACATAAGCATAAGTTACATGAATGAAATTGTATACTACATCTCAATACTTGCTACTAAGAATCTAAACAAATCAGGAAACTCGCCATCATAGGCTTTAGTGCTATATTCTACAGCTACAGTGAAATATTCCAAAGAGACATTCAGACATTTCTGTGCCGCCTTTTCTGAATGTCTCTTTGGAGACATGTTTATAATGTAATGTTTTATTGTGTTTTAAACCTCATTGTATTATTTGAGGGGATGTGACCTGCCCTGAGCCCGCTCACAGGACGGGCGGGATACAAATACGAAAAATAAATAAATAAAACTCCGCCTATTGTGCAAAGCTGTGGGAAAAGCTGGCAGCCCCGTCTGCAGGTGGGAAAGGGCGTCTGTCTGCACGTGGGAATCGTGCATCGCTTTGGGAGCCACGCCAGGTGGATGGTGGGGAAATCTAGCTTTGCGTGGTGCCAGTGAGGTGCAGTGGTTGAGTGGCGGACTCCAATCCGGAGAACCAGGTTTCATTCCTCGCTCCTCCATTTGAAGCCTGCGGGGTGACCTTGGGCCAGTCATGGTTCTCTCGGGACTCTCTCAGCCCCACCTGCCTCACAAGGTGCCTGTTGTGGTGGGAAGAGGGAGTGAAGGCGATTGTCTGCTGCTTTGAGACACTGGAGGCCTGCTGGGTGGCCTCAGGCCAGTCACGGTTCTCTCGGGATTCTCTCAGCCCCACCTGCCTCACAAGGTGCCTGTTGAGGGGTGAGGAAGGGAAGGCGATTGTCAGCCATTTCGAGGCTCCTTGGAGTAGAGAAAAACAGGGCATTAAAACCAACTCTGCTTCTTCTGCATCACGTCTCAGGGGCCAATCCCGTTCTCTCTTTTTTTTAGACGAACCCTTTTACCACTCGGTGGAACCCTATACGAAGAAGGAGCTGGCCGCCATAACCGTGCCCGATATAATCCGCACTTACAAGGTGATGGCGGCGGAAAATATTCCAGAAAATCCACTGAAATTCCTGTATCCAAATATTCAGAAGGACCAAGCCTTTGGAAAATACTACTCCAGACCCAAGGAACGTAAGTGATCATCTTCCGGTAGAAAGTCATAATTTTATGACGGCAAGCAAGTGTGTGTTTGTGTGTCTTTACTTGTTTTCTACGTTGACGGACTCAACTGAGGGTGCCGGTTCTCTGTCCTTTGGCCCAAAACGTGCAGGGCAGCAGGAGGGGGGAGTAGAAATCAGGAGAAGGGTGCATCACCTTTCCTCCGCTTTTGTGCCAAAATTCCTTCTCACCCCCTTCCTGCTTTGCAAAGAAGCAACAGCATCAGGGTTTCAAAGGGACATGTTCTAATCTATATATCTCACAGCACCTTGTGGCCCCGATGTGTGAATACTTAAATCTGTGGATCCGGGTCCACACCGACGCTAAACATATTTTCCTGCAGACTTGAGGGTACTCCGCGGGTTTGCAGAAAAATCCGGAAAGTTCTTAAAAATACACTGCGGGACCGTCTCCGGGAGAGGTTTGCGCTCTGCAGGTCACAACCTGCTGGTGATCCCTGGCCCCA
>NW_015160533.1:0-2710 GCF_001447785.1 Gekko japonicus
CCCACCTGGAGGTTGGCATCCCTAAGGGGGGCACGTGAGGGAAGAAGTCAGGATGGGGAAAATGGAGCATGAATATCTGAGGGACCGACATACCTGAGGGACCGCCTTTCCCCATATGTACCCCAGTGAGCAGTGCCTTCAGGGTCTCAAAATCGATTGACCCTCCCGGGCCCCAAAGACATCAGACTGGCAGCAACCAGGGCTAGGGCCTTCTCAGTGGCGGGTCCGCACTGGTGGAAGGAGCTCCCAGAAGATATCAGGGCCCTGCGGGACCTTTGACAGTTCCCCAGGGCCTGCAAGACGGAGCTCTTCCACCAGGCCTCTGGTTAAGGAGCCACCACCATTCACACCACCACCACCATCTCATTAAAGATCATTAGGATACTTGAGAAAGATGGAGCCCATGCCCTCCTGATTCCATCGTTGCAGCCTGTGCCTGCTGCATATATATATATGAAACGGGGGAGCAAGGCAGACCAGAGACCACACTAATATAACTGTTGCCGCCATCTCTTAAGTATTAACTACAACTAGCTAGCACTTTATGACATCAGATTGTTTATATGGTTTTACCTTGGGCAAGCCATAGTTCTGACAAGAGCTGTCCTTATAATTGTTTTTATGTTTTATCCTTTGTAAGCCGCCCTGAGCCTGCACTGGCAGGGAGGGTGGGGTAAAAATCGAGGAGAAGAAGAAGAGGAGGAGGATGAGATTGGATTTATACCCCGCCCTTCACTCAGAGTCTCAGAGCAGCTTACAAACTCCATTCCCTTCCCCTCTCCACAACAGACACCCTGTGAGCAATGTTCCCTCTAAGCTGAGTTAGTGTGAGCTAGCTCACAGTTTTTTAGCCTCCGGCTCACACATGTTTGTCTTCACTCAGAAAGGATTGGTCCAAAGCAAACTGATTTATGCAGTAACCAAATCGTTCGCTCACAACTTTAATGCCAGCAGCTCACAAAGTAGAATTTTTGCTCACAAGACTCCACAGCTTAGAGGGAACATTGCCTGTGAGGTGGGTGGGGCTGAGGGAGCTCTTTCAAGGACTGCTCTTTCAAGGACAGCTCTTATCAGAACTACGGCTTGCCCAGGGTCATCCAGCCAGGTGCAAGTGGAGGAGTGGGGAATCAAACCCGGTTCTCCCAGATTAGAGTCCGCACACTTAACCCCTACACTAAACCGAGGAGGCGAAGGGGGAGTTCTTCTTTTCTGCTCCTTGTGTGAGAAGCTGTGGTTTCCACCAGTGCCTTCTTCTGGGCCACTAGTGCCCCAATCCAGTATGTGGCTTGGTGGCAGAGCATCTGCTTGGCATGCCCAGTGTCCCCAGTTCAATCCCAGTCATCTCCCGTTAAAAAGATCAGGTGATGTGAAAGACCTCTCCTCGGAGAGCACTTACAGGTTTACAAGATTATGCATGGGAATGGGATAGAGAAGGTAGAGAAAGAAGTCCTTTCCTCCCTTTCGCACAATATAAGAACTTGTGGAAACCCCTCAATAAAATTAATGAGCAGTTGGGTTAGAACAGATCAAAGGAAGTACTTCTTCACCCAAAGAGTCATTAACACATGGAATTCCCTTCTGCAGGAAGGGGTGGCGGCTACAATCACAGACAGCTTCAAGAGGGCATTGGATAAACAGATGGAGCAGAGGTCTATCAGTGGCTATTAGCCACAAGGTATGGATGGAACACTCTGTCTGGGGCCGTGATGCTCTGTCTTCTTGGTGCTTGGGGGGCAAGAGTGGGAGGGCTTCTGGAGTTCTGGCCCCACTGGTGGACCTGGGTTTTGGCCCCTGTGTGACACAGTGTTGGACTGGATGGGCCATTGGCCTGATCCAACATGGCTTCTGTTATGTTCATACAAGACTTGACCTACATAGACCAAGGACCTTACGCAGTATGAGTGTTCGCCTCCCATAAAATGTGAGGGTCGCAGAGAGAAGAGAGCAGCTGTTAAGAAAAGTAGTTGCTTGTCCAGAAGGAGGCAGGCCATGGGGGTATTGAAGAGGGAGCAGCTGCCAGTATCCTCCTCCCCCTCCTCCTCCAAATAGTTGACGTATCTGACTAGGACCTGGGAGACTTGGGTGAAGATCCATGAAGCTGACAGAGTGGCCAGAGTCCCTTCGCCATAGCCTACCTCACAGGATTGCTGTGAGGATAGGAGGATAGATATGTGTTTGCCACCCAGAGCCCTTTGAAGGAAGGGCAGGGTTAAACACAGAAACAGACCAAGATGGGTAGCCGTGTTAGTCTGTCCGTAGCAGTAGAAAGGAGCAAGAGTCCAGTAGCACCATAAAGACTAATAGAATTTGTGTAGGGATGAGTTTTTGTGAGTTGTTTTCTGTTTCCCCAGAAGGCTGAACCAGAACCAATTGTTTGAAATTAAATCAGAAATGTGTTCGGCTAAACATAACGAAGAACTTCCCGACAGAGCGGTCCCTCAGCGGAACAGGCTTCCTAGGGAGGTGGTGGGCTCTCCTACTTTTGGAGATTTTCAAACCGAGGCTAGATGGCCATCTGACAGCAATGCTGGTTGTGTGAACTTAGGCAGATCATGAGAGGGAGGGCGGGAAGGGTTAAGAACATAAGAGATGCCAACCCTTCCCGCCAAAGGCCCATCCAGTCCAACACTCTGTATCCCACAGTGGCCAGAAATACCAGTGCCATCAGGAGGTCCACCAGTGGGGCCAGGATATTAGAAGCCCTCCCACT
>NW_015160533.1:2790-3935 GCF_001447785.1 Gekko japonicus
CAGGGAAATGCCGATCACCACTTTGGGGCCAGGAAGCAATTTTTCTCCAGGCCAGTTTGGCTGGAGATCTTAGAAGTTTTTTGTCGTCTTCTGGGCATGGAACAGGGGTCACTGGGGGTGTGGAGGGGGAGGTATTTGTGAATTTCCTGCATTGTGCAAGGGGTTGGACTAGATGATCCTGGAGGTCCCTTCCAACTCTTATGATTCTATGAATCACTGCTCATTTCTTCAGATACCCTTCCATGGAGATAGATCAAGGTGGGAAGCTGTGAATAGTCTGTCTGTAGCAGCAGAAAAGAGCAAGAGTCCAGGAGCACCTTAAAGACTTACAAAATATGTGGCAGGGTAGGCGCGTTCATGAGTCACCGCTCACTCCTTCAGAACTGAGCAGTGACTCACGAAAGCTCACACTCTGCTACAAATCTTCTTATTCTTCAAGGTGCTACAGAGACAGACATGTGCCTAAAAGGAAGCGTTAGTTCGCTGGGGGAATTTTAAGCTCAGTATTGAATTTCGAAACCTGAACGTTTCAGGTTTCGAAATATTATGTCAGATTTTGGGTTATCAGGGGGTTCGGTATGGTCGTGCGTCGAATCCAGGTTGGGAGGATGAACTCTAGGTCCAGGTTTTGCCTCAGAATTGTTGTTGGTCTAGTTAACATCACTAGCCACAACCGAGAAAGTTCACTTAGACGAGTACGAGTGGATCCGTCTCCCTCCTCTCTGTCCTCTTGTGAGCTCTCCCTCATTCCTCGGCTTCACTTGTTTGGTTCTTTTATTGGTTCAGCCTCCCCACCTGTTCCGCCCACCACCCATTTCTTAAAGTAATCGAGCAACCAATTGGGTTTCCAAGGGGTTTTGGTCACTACCTTCCCCCCTCCAACCCTATCTCCATCGGTCGGCTCCCTGACGACCCGCCCAAGTAGTCCCGCGGCCGCTACACCCTCCCTTCTTCGGGTTGTCGCCTCTCTGGGGACATTGATCCAGGGTCCTGGGACCCCCCGGGAATGATCTAGGACCGGTTTCTCGATACTGACGAGAGCTACGGGGTTGATGCCCTGCGAAGTCAGGAGGGGGTTGAAGTCGCCCTCATGACATATGAAAATATAACACTCAAGTTTTGGAGGGACGCTTTTCTCTCAGCTC
>NW_015160534.1:0-308 GCF_001447785.1 Gekko japonicus
GTGCCCCAAGAACAGTAGCAGTCCGTACCCTAGACGGCTTTTTAAAAGAAGTATTAAATAATTTTATTGAGGATGGCTTGGTCAACAGCCACAGGCCCATGATAGCTAAACAGAACTCCCAGAAACAGTCTGTCTCTGAAAACAGGGATGCTGTGTGGGCCCGGGGGTCCCCCAAAATTACAGCTCATCTCCAGGCTACAAAGATCAGTTTCCCTGGAGAAAATGGCTGCTTTAGAGGATGGACTCTATGGGCTCTTTCCTTACCAGGCTTCATTCCCAAATCACCAGGAGAATACCAAACTGGAATT
>NW_015160534.1:522-3911 GCF_001447785.1 Gekko japonicus
GGGGGGGCTGGAAGGATCGGGGAGGCATTTAAGGGCCGGCTCGCCAGGCATCCCACAGCCGTGGGGCACCTGGGCAAGTCAAGGGAAGACATGGGGTGTGGCCTAATATGCTAATGAACTGTGCTGTTGGGATGTGGCTAATATGCTAATGAGTTTCCACTGTTGGGTGTGGCCTATTATGCTAATGGGTTCCTGCTGGGCTTTTTCTACAAAAAGAGCCCTGGCCGCAACCTTATCTGAAAACTAGGTACTAGGGAGTGCTGTTGATGCCTTCACACCCCACTAGTTTGTTTCCTGGAGTCATCTGATTGGTGACTGATGGACCCTCTGGGCTAGATGGACCCTCTGTCTGTCCCAACAGGGCGGTTTGTTACGCTCTTCAGTAAAATCTGTATGTATGTATTTATTTATTTCAGCCTCCGAACGACGATTTCAAATTTATTTCAAATCCCATGACCGGAACGCCAGAGGAAGTCCAGGCGAACGCCACAGAAGCAAACGGCAAAGGAATCGACAGTCCTGGTAAAAAATAATGCGTTACAAACGTAGCCAGCATTTTCCCCTACTTTTTGTGAACAGAAATGATGGTTTCCCTGACTGATTTCTAATCTCTGCAGTCTTTGATATGTCTGATGAGAGAATGCAGGAAGCCAAGAAGGACCCCGAAGAAGCGAAAGACCCAGGTATGTGACACAACCCCTCGCGCTCTTGTTTACTGGCTGAATATGTTTCCAAATATGTCCGCGCTTGAGTGGAAGTGGATATGCGTATGCTGAGCCGCACTCGATTTGAATGCACAGCTCCACTGTCAGACCTATCTTGTGCAAAGATGTCTTCGCTGGCAGAGACGCTGTTCGCTTCCTCGAGGAAAAAGGCAGGAACATCAGAGCCTTTGGCGTATGAGGCAGTTTCAGGAAGGGAGCCATGTTGGTTGGCGGCAGAAAAGCAAGGCTAATTCTGCACTGGCTTTTTCCTCCATTCTTTTACGAAACCCACGTTGGAATGGAGATTCCCCTCTGCATTGCATGCAGCTTTCGCTTCCTTTGACCATTGGATTTTATGGTAGCCTCCACACTCCACGCGCCTTTCGCTTCCTTTGAGCATCAGATTTTATGGTAGCCTCCACACTCCATGCTCCTTTCGCTTCCTCCACACTCCATGCCGCTTTTGCTTCCTTTAATCACCACATTTTATGGTACCTTCTGCATAGATTTATGGTCATTTTATGGCCGTTCGGCGTGACTTTGCCATCAGTGCGGCATTGCCCCGAGGGATTTGAATGTCGTTTTGACCTGCACTTTTCCATCCGAGTTGAGAAAATATGGAGCAAATGTTAGACGCAGAATCACCCCTAGTTTCAAGCCCAGCAGCAGCTTAGAGAGTGACAAGATTTTCAGAATATAAGCTTTCAAGAGTCCGAGCTCCTTTCGTCAGAGACCTTGGTTGGTATCTGACAAAAGGGAGCTCTGAAAGCTTATATTCCGAAAATCTTGCCGCTCTCTAAGGGGCTGCTGGACTCACATCTAGGTCTTTGCTCTGTCGGGATGACACATGCATCTCAGTAGCGGCCATTCCTTCAGCAGTCCTAGAACCTGACTCTACATTCCACTGTTTCCGGTCCACCCCAGGTCCCATCAAACCAGTCACAGAGCTTGACTCTCATGCGTATGGAGCCCCTGATCGGATTGGGACCACAACATGCCGGTTGAGGGGGATTACGCCTTCCCCGCTGGGCCGTTCTCACAACCTGAGATGATCCCAGGGAGTCACTATTTACCCCACTGGGGAAGCGTAACTGATTTGACTTGGGCTCACGTGCCACCGTTTGAGGGGAGCTGCTGATGCTGCTGGGAGCAGTGCCAAGTCTGTCTGGTCACGAGGGTTGCTGGCCACCACAGAGTGGCAACCATGGGGACATTACCGGGGTTTGTTGTTGTTCAGTCGCACAGTTGAGTCCGACACTTCGTGACCCCATGGACCAGATCACGCCAGGCCCTCCTGTCTTCCGCCATCCTCTGAAGTTGGCTCAATTTCATGTTTGTTGCATTTATGACACTGTCTAACCATCTCATCCTTTGCCGTCCCCGTCTCCTTTGACCTTCAATCTTTCCCAGCATCAAGATCTTCTCCAGTGAGGGCTCCCTTCTCATTGGGTGGCCAAAGTATTTGAGCTTCATCTTCAGTATCTGGCCTTCCAGGGAACAGTCGGGGTCGATTTCTTTCAGGATTGACTGATTTGATCTTCTTGCAGTCCAAGGGACTCTCAAGAGTCTTCTCCAGCACCATAATTCGAAAGCATCTATTCTTTGGCACTTGGCCTTCCTTACGGTCCAACTCTTGCAACTATACATTACTACTGGGACTACTTTTGCTTTGACCATGCGGACTTTGGTTGACAGGGTGGTGTCTCTACTTTTGATTTTGCTGTCCTCCCCTGTCACAAATGTTGTTAGTCTTTCAGGTGCTCCTGGAACTCTTGCTCTTTTCTACGGCTACAGACCTCTTTTTCCGTTGTTCCCTATCTGGTTCTAACTGTTGCTTCTTGACCCTTATACAGGTTTCTCAAGAGACATGTGAGGTGGTCTGGTACTTCCATCTCTTTAAGGACCTGCCATAGTTTGTTGTGATCCACACAGTCAAAGGCTTTAGCATAGTCAATGAAGCAGAAGTAGATGTTTTTCTGGTACTCTCTTGCTTTCTCCATAATCCAGCGAATGTTGGCAATTTGATCTCTAGTTCCTCTACCTCTTAGAAACCCAGCTTGTACTTCTGGCAGTTCTCTATCCACGTACTGTTGAAGCCTAGCTTGTAGGATCTTGAGCATGACCTTGCTAGCGTGTGATATAGTGCAATTGTGTGATAGTTTGAACATTCAGGGGTAGTGAGTTTTTGGGCAGTGTGGTGATGCCGTGATGTCACTTCCTGCGTAACCTGGACGTGATGTCATCACAGTCGACCATTCGCTCAAAACTCTTGAGCGATCCCCTGCTCCTTTGTTTACCAGGGAGCTGGATGATAACAGAGAGGACTGGAAGATGACTAAAGCGATGGTGGCAGAAGACTCAGGATGGGAGGCAGTTAAAATGGCTTCAGTGGCCAGAGCCAGGCCAGAGTTGTCAGTCTCTGCTCTGACCGGTTCACAAAGCCCACAGCCGGGGGGAAATTAATGCCGAGCCATTCTCTCCTATTTCTCTCTCGCACCCTTTTAAAAATCTGCTCTATGGGGCTGGAAACGTGACTTCTTTTTGATACCTGTCACATTTGTGTTCCTGAAACTTTCCCAAGGAGAGGGTGTTTAAAAGACACTTTGGGGGCAAAGCAAACTTATGGGGATGCTACAGAACCCCAGGATGCAAAAGGAATTATTACTTGTTTTTATGCCCTCCTTT
>NW_015160535.1:0-4012 GCF_001447785.1 Gekko japonicus
AGGAGGATCGGCAGCAGCGACGGAGCATCGGTGCAGTTGGTGAAAAGCCCGGTGGCCCAGCGAGTATGATGTCATGCGGCAGAGTCCAGTGGAAGGCGGAGTCACAGAGGCGTGGTGATGTGGCGGCGGCAGTGCAGCGGAGCCAGCATGGACGTTAGCCGGAGCTGCAAGCTGACACGGGGCTATGCACCGGATGAAAGCCTGCCGGAGGAAGCCGCTGGACAGGAAGACCTATGCCAAAGGCACCAGAGGCGGAACGCCGATGCCCGAAGCCCACTGGAAGCCGGAGAACTACAAGCCCTGTTGCCTGGGTGCCGGTAGGCAGACACTCCCTGATATATACAATGTGGCCCAAGATAGGAAATTGGAACTAGATGTAAACCACTCAGAGACCCTTCGGGGTTAGAGCGGTATATAAATTGAATGTATAAATAAATAAATAAATTTAATCCTGACTAACAGGGAAGAACTGGTTGATGAAGTGAATGTTGTGGGATCCTTGGGGATAAGTAACCATGTCTGCTTGGAATTTGACATAGAGAAGGATGTGAAACCAGGACAATAGTAGGACTCGTATCCTGGACTTCAGGAAAGCTGATAAGCCAGAATCAGAGTTAATGGATCTAACTCTAACTTCTTTCATCCCACACGGGGAACCCGTCAAGGATGCCCGTTATCTCCGCTGATTTTTGCGTTAGCAATTGAACCACTGGCAGAAGAACTAAGAAAAGAAACAGAGTTTTTGGGACTAACAATTGATGGTACAGAACACAAGATGACGGTCTATGCCGATGATCTTACGTTATATGTCTCTAATCCATTAAAGTCTATACCAGCTATTAATAAAATCCTAGAGGATTTTGAAAGAGTCTCGGGCCTCCGAGTTAACACCCAAAAGTCCGAAATTTACCCCATATCCATTCATGCAGAGGTGAAAAAGGCTCTACTTCAAGATTTTCATTTCCCCTGGGTACAATTTTCTTGGAGACACCTCGGCATCCAGATCCCGTTGAATCTTAAAGATCTAATGACGTGTAATTTTAATAAATTACATAAAGACACCCAACAAAAGCTTTCACTCCCGGATAGAATTCATTTGATCCAAAGTTTCATTTTCCCAAGCTTTTTATTCCTTTTCAGGGCGCTGCCCATCAATATATCAGATGCAGACATTAAAGTATGGCAAGGTACATTGACAACTTTTGTGTGGGCATTTAAAAAAGCCAGACTTGATCGACGCATTCTATCTCGGCCAACTTCTAGTGGTGGTCTTAATTTACCTCACTTACAAAACTACTATTATGCCACAGCTCTTTCTAATGCTCTGAAGATGTTGGATGGTTCTTCACTAACTAACTGGATGATGATGGAACAAACCAGTGTTGCCCCTCTTACACCACGAGAATTTTTATGGTGCCCCCAACAGCAGAGACCTAAACTAGTGACTGATAATCCATATTTAAGTCATACAATACAAATCTGGGATAGACAGAGGAAACGTTTGGTACCCTCCATTTCACAACTATCAGCGTATACAAATCAGGGGTAGTTTCCACCAGGCCAGGAACCGGGGGCATTTCAAATCTGGACAGATGCAGGCTTCAATCAACTCCAAGATTTGGTTAAGAAAGGGAAAATAATGAACAATGGAAACCTATTCCATGGCTCAGATACCATCAATTAATGAACAATGGAATAATGAGCCATGGAATAGGTAAACCTATTCCATGGCTCAGATACCATCAATTAAAGAGTTCCTATTCCTAGCTCAAAATTTACCGATACTAAAGTCTTTTCAATATTTTAAAGAGTTAAACACGATAGTAGGAAAATTTATTTGGCAATCAAAGAAACCACGAATTAGCTTAACCAACTTACAAAGATTAAAACACAATGGAGGTTTTGCGCTCCCTAATTGGCAGATGTATTATTTTGCAGCATCTATGGAATGGCTAAAAGATTGGGCGAAATTAGAAAACAATAGAGTGTTAGCATTGGAAGGTGCAGACTTACCAATGGGTTGGCACGCATACCTCTGGTATGGTAAGGATAAAATACATTCAAATTTTCACAAACATATAACCAGAAGAGCATTGATGAAAGTTTGGAACGTAATAAAGGCAAAAAACTATACCAAACTACCACGATGGCTTTCTCCCTTAGAGGCATTCACATTACCCTCCCTAATAATTGGAAGGAAGAAAGAAATATATGGAAACTTGTTAACAAAAGAGTCGGAATTAAAATCTGAAGAACAGCTAGAAGAGGAGAAAATTGAAATGACATGGTGGGATAAGAACATAACAAAAACAAGATTTAACTTAGATAAAAAATAGGTTTTCATAGTGACCAAACAGAACTTGACAAAATATGGCTCTCAACAAGCGATAAACTAATACAAAAAATCTATAAAAAGTTTCTGGAAGACTTTAGGTCAGAAGACGAGATTAAAGAATCCGAAATAAGATGGGAGAAAGAACTGGGGCAAAAAATAGAGGGAAAAAGCTGGTTAAAGGTTTGGAAATCGATCAAAATGTCCAGAGCAGTACCTTATAAAGAAAATATTTACAAAGTGTATTATAGGTGGCACTGGACACCAAGCAAAATCGCGAAATGTTTCCCAGGCGCCTCAAATAGATGCTTGGTCCCCGAAGGCGTCCTTTTCAAACTTAAGGATAAAAAAGAAAAAATTGACTCTGTCCCTAAAGCGCGGGAGTTTCTGAGACTGCAACTGGGAGAGTCGGGTGAGGACGACAAAGAAGACGGAGACAGTAAAACTAGCGATGCAACTGTTTCTTCTATCTCTACTTCCAACAAGGACTCTGCTTCTGAGGAGGGGGCGGCGGCCCCCAAACGTGATTATCAATTGAGGATTAGAAAGGATAAAACAAAACGAAGGCTGAAGAATTCTGAATTGTGCCTTATAAGCCTTATAAACTTTTATTAATTGTTGATGCTCTTGTGTTTTTCTTTAAACAGTGAAATTATTGGTCATAAAGACAAATAATATATTTAATAACTATGTTCAATGTAACTATAGCAGTTTAGACTAACACTGATACAAGCTGTTGTAATGATCTCCTATACTTGGGTTTTTAGTTTACTTTTCTTTCTCCCTTAGTTGTAATTTCCCCCTACCTTTTTTTCGTTGTAGTTTATAGAAAAATGCAATTAAAAAATCCCCTCCGGGGGGATATAAAAAGAAGAAAGATGTTATTTCAGAGCCTCTGCTTCTAATCTTTAAGATTTTCAGGAGTACTGGTGTTGTGCCACTCTGACTGTGAGCACCTTGAAAGGAATGGGCTAATTGGTAGTAGCCAGCATGGGTTTATCAAGAATACATCATGTCAAACCAACCTTATCTCCTTTTTTGACAGAGTTCCTAAAATGGTTGACTGTGGCAGTGCTGTGGACATAGTGTATCTAGATTTCAAGAAAGCATTTGACAAAGTTTCTCATGATGTCCTTGAGAATAAACTGGTTAAATGTGGGCTGGATGGTGCACTTGTCAGATGGATTCATGGTTGGTTGAAAAATCATACCCAACGAGTGCTCGTAAATGGCATTGCTTCTACGTAGAGGGAAGTCTCTACTGGAGTGCCACAGGGCTCGGTTCTGGGCCCGGTGTTGTTCTTTTTGTTTTAATAATATTTTTATTTGATTTTTAAACAGTTTATATTCCAATAACTTATTAACAGATATCATAGTCTTATACACTTAACAATTCTATCCAATCATATACCTTAGACCATCTTTTATTATATACACTTTCATTTTTACTTTCCAACATCAAGCTCAGATTGTCCATTTGAGCTAGTTCTAACACTTTCACTACTAGTTCCTCCCTGATCGATATTGTTTCTAGTTTCCAGTTTTTGGCCAACAATATACATGCAGCGGTATTATCCTGCTGGCTATATCTTTTAGGAATTATGTTTAATAGGTAAATTTCAGGTTCCAATGCCAAATTTTTATCCATTGCTTCTTGAATTATCCTTCTCACCATTTTCCA
>NW_015160536.1:0-3756 GCF_001447785.1 Gekko japonicus
TCCTTTGTTAGCGCGATCTAACACAATCGGTAGCCAGTGCAATTGGCTGAGTACCTGCGGGCCAAATGTGTGCCCACACAGGAAACACAGACAGCAGGCACACTGCTGCATTTTGCACCTGCTAGAGTTTCCAGATCAGCCACAAGGGCAAGTCTGCACAGAGCAAGTTACAGTAATCAAGCCTGGAAGTGACCACTTAGTGGGTCACTACAGCCAAGTCCTGGGGGAAGAGGTAAGGAGCCAACTGCCTGATCTGCCAAAGATGGTGGAAGGCAGACCTAGCAAAAGTGAAGTATCCAGGACCCCTCCCAGGCTCCCCACCCTCTGGGATGGCACAAGAATATAAAAAGTGGTCCACCTAGTCCGGCCTCCTGTCTCACACAGTGGCCAACCAGTTCCTCTGGACAGCCAACAACAGGGCATAGAGGCCGAGGCCTTCCCCTGATGCTGCCTCCTGGCTCTGGGATTCAGAGGATCAGAGCCTTTAATGTGGAGGTTCCCATTAGTTACCCTGGCTAGTAGCCATTAATAGACTTATCCCCAAGAATCTATCTAATCCCCTTTTAATGACAGCACTTGTTAGTTTGCTTGTTTAAAGATATGTATGCCACCCCTCAGCCATCAGACTCCTGAGGCAGTGGACAACATAGAATGTCAACAATAAAAATGCAATTTATTTCAAAATAAATTCAACATGGCAACAGCCTAGAATTCCAACCCTTCGTAGGTAATTCCTCTTCTGCTGCCCTTTTACAGATCTTACAAGTTGCCTTTCCTATCATCCAAGCCATTGAGAATCCAGCCCCCATGGCCGCTTCCCCACTCCCCATCGAGGTGGAAGAAGTAGTCACATGCCCCATCTGCCTGGGGTGCCTGAAAGACCCCGTGGTCCTGGACTGTGGCCACAGCTTCTGTCAAGGCTGCATCACCAACTACTGTGAGAAATGGGAAAGACTGGGGTCCTTGAAATGTCCTGTCTGCAACGTCAAGATCCAGAAAGGGAATTTCCGTCCAAACTGGCAGCTGGCAAACCTAGTTGACAAAATAGAGTTCCTGCTACTAAGTCCTGGAAAAGAAGGTCATTGTTTGACACACAAGAAAAAACTCCAGCTCTTCTGCAAAGAGGATGAACAATTGGTGTGTTCTGTTTGTGAAAAGTCCCCAGAACACACAGGACACACAACTCTCCCCCTGGAAGAAGCTGCTAAGCAACACAAGGTAGGGACTCATCTGGATCCTGGCTGGTGGAACCCTTCCATTCTCTGGGGAAGATGCACTTTCCTCCCAATATAGCAGGAAAGGAGCTCTCCCTCTACAATTGATGCTTGCAACTGTAAAGAGGTACAAGATTCCAGCTGTGGGTTTTTCTCCTTTTTATAGTGAGTGTTTGGGCCACACTGAGAACAGAATTAAGACTAACCCAGTTTCTCTGTTTAATGAAGATAATTTTATTACTGCAAGTTACGAAGGTACTATTTACTTTGCTCGGTATAGTACGCTGTTTTGTGCCAAGCTCTGCAAAGAAACAGGAAATGGCAACAAGAAAACTTGAAGATTCATTAGGGCCAACATGAACTTTCAGAAGAGGGAAAGGAACGGGGAGGGGAGAGAACAAATAGTCAAAGGGTACATAAAAATAGGTAGAGGGCGGGGAAAGCCACAGGCTAGACTAGGAGAAGTCATCTCCAGACACACCCAAGCATTTTGCTCCATACATGAGGCTGGTTCTTCACCAAAGCATTTGAGGTGAACCCCTGAAATCAGTATTTTTTTAAAATTAATCTTTTTGTTAATTTCCACACATATTAACAGACAAACAGACAGACATACACACATACATAATATATAGATATACATAATTTTGGTACCTTTGTCAAATTATACAATAGCCAATAACATCGTTCTTTTAAATTGCCACTTCTCCTATGAGGTTTCTCATAACGCATCCTATAGCTATTTACTCTTATACCAAATCTCAATTTTACTTACACGTGGTCAGCATCCAACCAATTAGGCAAGTAGTTTTCCCTATCTCCACTACTTATTTTCAGTATAACACATCATCTTGATTTCTATTAAATTCATAGATATTCCTCCTTTACCAGCTTGTAATTATCAAACTAAAAAGTTTTTCTTCCACAAATTATCACACTATACCCAATTCCAACCACATTATTCCCTTAATAATAGAGTATCCCTATGTTACCTAACGAAATAATAATTCTTACATAAAAGTACACCTTCCTATTTCCACTTACTTATCACCACAGTAACAGGACTGTTTTCTTATAATCTTCCCGTTCCTCTTATTCATTGAGGATTACTTTTAACTCAGAAATCAGTATTATTCGGATTCCGGTATAATTGACCCAGATAATATCAGTTATTACCAAATATTCCTGAATATAAGTATCGGTATTGTATTTGGATTTAGGAAATATTCAGGAATACCAAATATTTTCAGCTCCATTATACCCTATGGGCCATTATAGTCGATGGCAAAATCTCACAGGGTATATTCAGTGAGCTGGGGGGGGGGGTTGAGGTAGAAGCACCAAATTTGCAATGTAGCTGCTGGAGCCTCTCGCTAAAAGAACCTCCAAGTTTCAGAAAGATTGGACCAGGGGACCCAATTCTATGGGCCGTCAAAGAGGGTGCCCCCTTTCTCCATTGTTTCCAGTGGTGGGGGAAATTAGCAAGGCAGGCAAAGGCAACATTGGCAAGCCCAGCAGTCAGATTCTCCCAGAGAATCTCTGCAGTGGAAAGTGGAGTGTGGGGAGGGGGCATGGTTTCAAGGCCAGCAGCAGAATCAGTGCAATGTGCCCAGCAGAGTCAGTGCCACTGTGGCCGTGCTGCTGCCAACCCACAGGACTCAGGTCAACTCTGAGAACCTCTGGATTACAAAATGGAGGGGGGGGGATTTCTGCAAGGACAGCAGCAGAACCCAGTCAATGTACTCATGTCCAGCAGCAGAAGCCAGTCAATCTACTAGTGAGCAGCAGCCCAACCCTGCACTAACCTACTAGTGCCCTGCAGCTGAACCCAGTGCCATCGTGGCAAATGCCAGCTGAACAGGACACTGATGTCAAGCACAGAATCACAATCCAAGCAAGGGGGAGGGGGTGAGGTTTGCAAGGACAGCAAGAGTGCCCCACAGAACAACCCGGTGCCAATGTGGCAGCAGTGCAAAAACCCTACCCAACACACAGAACTAACCCATGTCACATCGGAGAATCCTAGCAGGGTTTTTAAAAAAAAAATTGGCAGAAGCAAGGGCACAGTAGAAGAAGCCCTCCAGAACACTCAAAAGTGCAGACTGGGCAGGCACCTTTGCTAGCACATCCAGATCAAGACCAGCCCCATACAGAGAAGCCCAGTTATGCCCCCCCCCCCAAGCCAAGGGCAATACACCATTTCCCAGGGAATGCCTCAGACAGTGAGAGGAAGGGTGTCTGTCCAGCACACAGAGGCAGTACACGTGGACTATCACTGCCTCAGTGGAGGAGCCTTAGCCTAGGTGCTACAGCTGCCCTTCATCACAGGCTCTTCCTTTCCTACCTCCCAACCCTGCAAAGAAGAATGTTTCAGTTAGAATCACTATTTATGGTGCTCCTGTGGGTTCTGCTGGTTTCTGTTTGGCATCTCACTATCCTAGTCTGCCCCATCCACCAAGATGAAGAGCAGGGTTGGAGAGGCGGGGCTGCAGTGCAGCGCTAAGGTCGACACTGGAGGCCAGGCTAGCTACTACCAGGGCTG
>NW_015160537.1:0-3664 GCF_001447785.1 Gekko japonicus
TTCCATTATTTGGCCCCCTTGCACCATAGTACTTATGACATATTCAGATAGCATCTCTCTTATGACATATTCAGATAGTATCTCTCATGTGAATGGAGGGGGATGCCTGCTGCAATATATATTTATATTTTCTTTTGAACTACTGTGTCTCAGGATGAATACCTTTCCTATCAAAACATTTATGTGTAGGGAGCTATCCACACATATTGGTGCTGAAACGAGAGTGGTATCATTGAGCTATAGCAGATCCCCATAGTGTTACATTGTATAAGAGCTGTGGTGTGTGGAACAATACTGATGTTTGGGGCAAATGAGAAAAAAAATGTGGATTGAATTAATGTAAAGGATAGTATCATTTACGAGGCTACATGGCAACAGTAAGTGGGATTGGCAATGAATGAATCAGAACTATGTATTCCAGCCATGTGTATAAACTTTGTTTGTAGCTCGAAGAGAACATGGGTGGATAATAAGTACTGAAGCCTGAATTGTAACCTTGATCTGCAATCAGGAAGCAGGCTTTATTATTGATTGCAAGAATGTATCAATTTATGAAAATGATTTGTTGATTAGTTAGAAGAAAGAATTGTCTCTTTCCACATTAGTTACTTCCCTATTGCTTGCTCTTATAAAGCGCAGAATTGTATATATTTTCAAATGAAAAAGAGGACTTGGATTTATATCCTGCCCTTCATTTGGAGTCTCAGAATGGCTTACAATCTCCTTCCCTTCCTCTCCCCACAACCGATACCCTGTGGGGTAGGTGGGGCTGAGAATCTCTGAGACAACTGTGAGTGACCCAAAGTCACCCAGCTGGCTGCATGTGAAGGACTGGGGAACCAAACCAGGTTCTCCAGATTAGAGTCAGCCACTCTTAACCACTACACCAAATACTAAAATGTGAAGGTCACCCAAAATAAAGAGCTGTCATTGGTTTATTTGTGGATTCTTCCTTGCACTGGTGTATTTTTTTTGTGTGTGTGTGTGTTTGTGCTCAAGTCGTAGCTTCCTTATAGTGACCCCCTGGGGTTTTCAAGTTAAGAAACATTCAGAGGTGGTTTGCCATTGCCTACCTTTGCCTAGCAGCCTAAACTTCCTTGGTGGCTGACCATTCAAGTATTAACCAGGGCTGACCCTGCTTAACTTCTGAGATCTGACAACATCCACCTAGTTTCGGCTATGTAGGTCAGGGTGGGCTGACCCAGAGAAAAAAGATGAGGCGGTAGAAGTCTGAGTATAATAGACAGTTCTACTTCATACTGTGGAAAGGGAGTTCATATTTGTAGCATTCCACCATGTAAACTGCGGTGGCTCAAGTGGTTAAGACGCTGAACTGCAGGCTGTGGAAGGTCGCTAGTTCAGCAGTTCGAGACCCGGGTGCTGCATGACGGAGTGAGCTCCCGTCTCTAGTTCCAACTCCTGCCAACCTAGCAGTTCGAAAGCAAGAAATTGCAAGTAGATAAATAGGTACCACTTCGGTGGGAAGGTAACAGCGTTCCGTGCGCCTTGGTGTTTAGTCATGCCGGCCACATGACCACGGAAATGTCTTCGGACAGTGCTGGCTCTTCGGCTTTGAAATGGAGATGAACACCGCAACCCTAGAGTCGGATTCAACTGGCTTTCGAGCAAGGGAACCTTTACATTTTTACCATGTAAACACATTGAGGAGAAAGGCTAAGCTGGACTTTTCTCACGCTGTGCCAGTTTTCCTCTTACAGGGAATTATTAATAGATGGTAATTAAAAAAAAATGTAACCCCTCACCTGTAGTCTGAAGTCCAGTCTACCATCTCAGAACCCTTCCATCTTATTGCTACATCTTCCTTGAAAAGGTGTACCAGCCCTAAGTTTATAGCTGAGAATGCATCAATTGAGCAGGGCTAGTGCCACTTACATGCCAAAAAACCACGTCATCCCTGCTCCAATTATCCACAGTTTTCAGACATGAGTGGGAACTGTGCATATATGCGTTCATTGTATCCATCTTGGCCATGGCACTGCTGACAATGGATCAGGCCTGGAAGGTGAAGTAATCTTCCAAAAGTATTCCAGGCAGCCTTCTTCATTAATGGCGAACTTAAAGAATTAAACATACACTTTAGATAAAACCTGTTCACTTTTGGGTCTAAAAAAACAAACAAACAACCCCCTCTTCATCTCTAAAAGTTAATTAGGGACATGTGGGTGTCTTTTTAACTGTATGAAATAATTATGTGTAATTGGTTCCTCTAATGTTCTTTTTTTTTGTTACATTTTTAGTCTTCCTCAATTTTTCATTGCTCTCCTCTGCAATTTAATTTCATTTTAAAATTACTTTTTAAAAAGCTCATCCAGCACCTATTTTTCTTCCCTAATTGGTTTCTTTCAAAGAGGAACTCAAGGCCAGTGATACTCCCGTGGAAGGCAGAGCTCTGTGAACTTGTTTTTAACCCCGTACACAATGATCGTACCCACAATCAGACTAACCTAACATCTCTTGTTTCTGTACCTTGTTCTTTTCTCACCCTTCTCTGAGTACACCAGGAGGCATGTCAAGGGATGACGGATCTGTGTTAAATATATCAGTACACTTAATGCAGGAGCTGCGGTGGCTCAAGTGGTTAAGACGCTAAACTGCAGGCTGTGGAAGGTCGGTAGTTCAGCAGTTCGAGACCCGAGTGTGCCGCATGACGGAGTGAGCTCCCGTCTCTAGTTCCAGCTCCTGCCAACCTAGCAGTTTGAAAGAAAGAAATTGCAAGTAGATAAATAGGTACCACTTCGGTGGGAAGGTAACAGCGTTCCGTGCACCTTGGTGTTTAGTCATGCCAGCTACATGACCACGGAAACGTCTTCATACAGCGCTGGCTCTTCGGCTTTGAAACGGAGATGAGCACCGCAACCCTAGAGTCGGACTCGACTGGCTTTCGAGCAAGGGAACCTTTACCTTTACACTTAATGCATAGCTTGTATGTGTCAAATGATTATCTGATCAGGATTGGCCCCAAGTATTGTGGTCTTTCCACTAAACATGTTGCCTCCTCCTGTGTGTACATGCACGCAACACCCTTGTGGCTATGGTTGCCAGCCTCCAGGTGGGGTCTGGAGATCTCCCAGAATTACAACGGATCTCCAGACTGCAGATATCGGTTCCTCTAGAGAAAATGGCTGATTTGTAAGGCGAGTCTATGGCATTATCTCCCTCTGAGGCACCTCCCCTCCCAGGGTCCACCTCAACATCTCCAGGAATTTCAGAACCTGGAGTTGGCAGCCCTATTTGTGGTGGAAAGAATGGAATTATACTCTTTTAAGCTTCTTTGAGCTCTGTTGGTACCAGTAAGACTGAAAGAAGTATGAAAAAAGAGTAATCCTGAGCAGGTCTACTCAGAATCCTACTCTGGTGTGTTCAGTGGAGCTTATTCCATGGCGGTGACAGCACAGCTTACAAAGGCCATTTTAAGGGGACCCTTTCAATGGCCTTTGCAAGCTTGTGCTGCCCTTGCATGCAGTGCGTCTTGCAAAAGCAATTAAAAGGAACCCTTTAAATGGCTTTTTCCAGCTGAGCAGCATGTGAGTGACATCCACTCAGAAGTGGTGACCCGGAAACTGCGCAGCATCATGAACCATGAACCAGTTCATTAAATGGGAAGGTTCATGGAAGTTCATGAGACCCCATGAGCCACAAACCT
>NW_015160538.1:0-3045 GCF_001447785.1 Gekko japonicus
CATCTCTCTAGGGTGGGGAGGAGGTTGTTGGTTGGCCAGCCACTCTTACTTACACTTCTAAGCTACAAGTCCAGGCATGTCTCTGGTTGGCATTCATTTTGTATCATTTTGGGCCAGGCAGTGTATTGCACTTATGATATTTGAGGTGATATCTGAGGAGGGATGTTTACAGTTGTCTAGCTATAAACCATCCCTCAGTGAGAGGAGGGCTTTCACTGCTAACACTGTCCTTGTAGGGTTGCCAAAAACTGACTGGCAACATGGAAGTCTGGATGGCAGGAACATGGGGGTGCCATAGACAATTGTATGACATTGCTTCTGGAGAAAGTCTGCAAGTAACATCAGTTCTCCCTAGGAATCATCATAGAGGACCATATAGTTTCTGGTGATTCCTAGAGAGGACTAGCATCACTTCTGGATATTTCCCATAAGTGATGTCATGCCATTGCCATCAGCATTTTCCCTCCCCTATTATTTTTCTCCCAACAGCTGCAGGAGCAGTGGAAGTAAACTGGTAGCCATGAATCCATGTAATATATTAAATGAAAGATTTTTTTGCAGTTGTGGTGCAGCTCATTTTTATTCCCCTTTGAGAGGGAAATAAATTAAGAACAACTCCTTGAAAATAGTAATAGGTAGAAATTGGAGCTGATTAATACATGCTAAACCATGATAGGCCAAAATCTATTTTCCATAAGAATAGGAAAATCTGTACTTTTTTCATATAGCAGGGAATTAGTTCCTACTAATTAAGCAGTCTGTGTCAGGTGGTACCACTCGCATCAGCACAGCAAAAACTACCAAGGATGACCTAATTAGGCTTCTAATTCTGTAATTATTATGAGTGAAGAACACCAGGTACCTATGGGGCTTGTGCTGGAAACACTTTACTAAGATCTGAAGGATATCAAAGGAAGAGAGAGGTTAAAGGAAGTTAGCTACTAATTAGCTCACCTATTTTCTATTTATTGATTATTACAAAATTAATTTTGCAAGTGGCAGTAGAATGGGTTTTACTGCAATCAAGATAGCAGTATGAAAAGAAAATCAGCTGGCTAAAGGATTTGACAAATACATTTTATAACTTTTTGCATCGGGGTACAGTAGCCCATATCACACAGCCCAACCTGCTGAGCTTTGTATTGCTGAGGTGTATTGTTTCATTATGCTCTATGTTTGTGGATAAATCAGGCACTTTTTTGGCCACAGATGAAAAATAACTCTAGACATATTTACTAGACTTGTAAACTTCACAGTAGGAAATTTCTGGAAATTTGGAGATGGATCCTGTAGAGGCTGGGACCACACTCCAAAGCCACCATTTTCTCCAGGGGAACTGATCTATGCAGTCTGGAGATCAGTTGTAATTCCAGGAGATCTCCAGGCTCCAGCTAGAATTTGGCAATGCTAATTATGACAAGCATTTGTTATTTGGGGGGGGGGGCATTTGTATTATTTGCTTTTTGGTCTGGACTTTGGAGAGCTAGCTATCAGAGTGTGTTGCTTCTGCTGGTTCAAAATGTCTAAAGGGAATCAAACTGGTTCTAATTCTGCTATTAATTTAAAGTGGGCTAATTAAAGTATACAATATATCCTCATATTTCTATCCAGCAAATACAGGTGTTAGTCACCATCTAAGGGACATCCTTCAAAAATATTTTAAAAGCTAAGATCATTCTCTGGAACTTTCTCCAAGTACCCCTCCATCCTTTTAAGAACCTGAGGGGTGGAGGTGAATATGAGGCCCTCCGTCATTCTTTCTCCACTCTGGCTATTTCTGTATTCCTTCTTCTTGAGATCTGCTGAGCCTGACAACCAGCAGAAGTGTTGGAAGGGAGGAACATGGGGGGCATGTGATGTTGGTCATCGACAGTATTACATCACTTCTGGGGACAACCTGGAAGTGAAAATGAGCAGCTCTAGGAACATCTGGAAACTCTATGGTAAAACCATGGAGTTTTGGGCAATTTCCAGAGCTATCCACTGTCACTTACAGGTTCTACCTGGAAATTACATACCAATACTTCTCTCACTGCCATTCACAGCAGTTTAATTGACATTTTTCATACAATGGACATTTTCATAATCTAAACTTAGAGGTCCTTTAAAATGAATTTGAGGTCATTTTCTAGTATAACAAACAGCGGTGTATGCTTTTTTAATTGAATTTATTTATAAATTTTTATGTTACAAAAGCAAAAACAAAAATACAGTACATAACTAATTTTTTGGAGTTTACGTTAAACATTATTTCCAAACCATTTGTTAACTCTATACCATCTTTTTTGAAAAGCTTTTCCATCTTTTCCTGAAAGTATCATATTCAATTTGTCAATTTCTGCAAGTACAGATATTTTAGTAACCAACTCTTCTCTAGTGGGTAATTTCTCTGCCTTCCAACATTTAGCAACAAGAATTCTGGCTGTGGTAAGGATATATGACAAAATACATGTATTATCATGCCCAAACCCTTCTGGTATTATATTTAACAAATAAATTTCTGGTAACAGATATAGCTGTATATCCATAATCTCTAATATTAATTATTTAATATCTTTCAAAAATGTATAAATCTTCTCACACCGCCACCACATGTGAAAGAATGTACCTATGTTATTTTTGCTCCTCCAACAGTTTCTTGATACTTCCTTATAACATTTGGCCATTCTATCCAGTGACCAGTGCCACCTCTAAAACCTAAGCGCCAGGAAAAGAACAGCTAGCTGCTGGGAATGGAGCCGAAAAAGAACAGCTGAGCTGAAGAGACATCAGCCTCCACCTGGGTGCCGGTATGCAGCCCCACCCATAGAATCAATGTGGCCTTAGTTAGGGTTCAATGTGACTAGCACCCCACATGTAAACCGCCCAGAGACCCCCACAGGGGTTAGGGCGATATAGCAAATCGAAGTAATAAATAAATAAATAAATAAATAAATAAATAAATAAATGGGACTACCAGAAAAAGGAAGAAGAAGAAGAAGAAGAAGAAGAAGAAGAAGAAGAAGAAGAAGAAGAAGAAGAAGAAGAAGAAGAAGAAGAAGAATT